>NC_045640.1:59631681-59636681 GCF_009829145.1 Chiroxiphia lanceolata
AAGAAATTATTATTTTGTATTTAACCCAGGCCTAATATACTGAAGAGTTGGATGCAGTTTTCTTTCAAGAAGGGGCAAATTGAGAATTTTCATTCAGTTTCTCTGATTTCTTTGTAGAGAGTTACTATATTTTAATAGGTATCATGTTTTAATAGATATTGCAGGATTAAAATGTGTAAAGCACTTGTCACATATGAGACTGAATGCAACAACTTCCAAGGAAAGCATTTTCATCATCTTCTGTTCCACAAATTCTGTTGTATCTCAGGCTGCAAATGGTTGACTTGGGTAAAAATAAACCAGATAGTAATAATGAAAAAATGTCATTTCAGGGGTTCCATTACATTATTATTTGTTTATGACTTTAATTCTTCACTACCTGTAGCAATGCTATTTATTGGCTTGGTTTCACGAAGTAACTGGGCTGTTGTATAATACATGGTCTCAGGTGTTTGGCTGTGGTGTAGTACAAGCTCATCCAACAAACCTAAGTCTCTGCTTAAGGTTCTCAGGTCAGAAAGCTGAAATTTGTACGCCGAAGAAGTTGGTTAGTGAGGTCAGCAAGGTTAAATGCAGGGGCATCCTAGGATTTTCTTAACTTCAAATGTTTCTGGAGTTTGACTCTATCATGAAGGGTGAGTGTGGATCAGGCTTAACTTTATGAACAGTTTCTTCAAGGAGAATGTTGGGATTTAGAGCCTACAAACCTTCAAGGGCAAAATGTCTCTGTACAAAAAGATTCCTTAAAACGTATCTCAAAGGTTAAGGTGAAAACCTTAGGGGCTAAACTGTATTAACCTCCCAAAGCAAACTAAATAGATATACAAGGACTGCATTTAAAAACCAGGCCCAAATTTAAGCTGATTAGGATTTCCAGCTAAATACTGGTTTGATAATATATTTGTTGTTGTTTTGTCCAAAAACCTTTTGATGAAGAGCTTCTTGTTCTTAATGGGTACAGGGAAGGAAGAAGTAGTTCGATGCTCAATCTCTATTAAACTGATGGGTGGGTTGCCTGCCTATAATGTGAGAAGGCAGGTCTTCAAATTACATAGAAAGAACTTTTGGAAATTTTCTCTTGGGAGAGAGGTAGTAAGTAGTTTTTTCATCTCAAATCAAAGAATTGAGGAAAGAATTTTGTTGTCATCTTCCACAGCCCGTACCAGTGTTCAGAGAGAAACATGACTTGCATATGCAAACATAGACATTGAAGAGGTTTCGCTGAGAAAAAGACACAACAATGTACCTGGGTTACATAAGGATTAAAATGAATCCTGTATGAAAATAGACAAATGGAATTTTTTAGTTGCTGTATGCAGAATATTTTTGTCTTTGTGACTCCTTTTTTTCTGGACTCAGAGAAAAATAAGCTTACTTATGTTAATTGTACAAATGTAGAAATAGTTTCTAATTCAAATTTCAAAAATTTTGCAATAAGATGTTGAGAGAGACAACAGAAAAAATTATGATTGCCCATATTGAGATTGCAATCAGATGTCCATTTTGACACGTATGGTGGTTGGGAACAAAATGCACTTAATTCAGAGCTCTGTCATGGGGAGGAACTAGTTTTGACAGTAGTGAAAAAGTTGTAAATGACAAAGAATGAGAGGTAAAGAATTTAGTTTCAGAAGTGTTTACCAATAGGACTTTGAAGAGGTGGTGCATGGGGGAAAAAGATTAAAATGGGTGGCAGGAGAGGAGAATTGCAAGTTAGTATAGACCTGATAAAATGACTGCCTAGGTAGGGGCATAAATGAGAGAAATACAGTCAAAACTGGGGTCTTTGAAGCCACTGCAGAGTGAGGAGAACACAAAGCTATGCTTGAACAGGAAAAGGTTTGTCAATTTAGAGATAGTGACTAATCCTCAAAATGTAAAGAGGAGGGAGATCCTATCCCACCCTACAAATATAATAAAATATACTACTCAAATGAAATGGATCATACCTAGAATGTTTTTTTTTCCTTTTTTCTCCCTGAATTATATTCTACATTCTATTAGCTATCACTGTAGAAATGACATTAAAACAAAGCTTTCCCTCCTCCAACTTTAGTATACTTAGTATTGCTGCTATGCTGTCAAAAAGCCTTCCCTTGCTAGTGCAAAGATGAATTTGCTGATTTGCTCAAACTGGTATAGGTAATTTATCAGATGCTTTGTGTTCTATGTGTAGACAGAGATAAGAGGTACAATCTAATTACACAAAATCTTTGAAAACAGTGTACATGCTGTATACTATTAAAGTGTAAGTAGCATACATGAAACTCATGCTGGGAAAAACGTGGTGATAGTTAAATTATTTTTTCTTTAATGACTTAACAGAATTTATATCTTTTATTATTTTTACAGTGTTTCTTTTCTGTATATTTCAAGCAGATGGTCATTGAATAGGTTTTTATCAGGAAGAGCAAGCAAAGTTTGATGTGGGCTTTCTGTATTGTAAGGCCAGGTTGTATTGTTCTATCTTTTCAGAAACGCTGTGCCTTCATCTGCTTGATGCTTGGGATAATTTTATTGCATGAATCTCTCTCTAGGTTATACCAGAAATTAGAGTTTTGTTGCTTTAACTTAAGGCAGCTCCCTAAACACATCAGAACACCTCTGCAGAAGGCCACTTTTCCCAGTGTAACTGCATCAACAGACCAGGCTGTTGCCAGTGTTGGTCAAAAATTGCATTTTTTCATACTCTTGACTCATGTAGATCCTCAGAGGCATGCAAGGCATGCAGGCTGAACTGGTCAGTAACCAAAATCACAGCTTGATATTTCTGTATTCATGCTGGGGCTTATGTTACACACCAGTTCACTGGTACATCTTGTCAGTATGACAGACTTAAGTGAAAAGGTGAAGGGTGGGGTAGAGTGATAAGGCTCAAAGAGGTAGTGTCTCAACAACCTAGTGAGGAGAAAGTTTTCAGAGAATAAACAGTCAAAATCTCTAGACAGAGTGTTAAATTTTACTGTTTCTGGAGTTTATGTTGCTGTTTAATGCTTTAGAATGATTACTTAGAAATCATTCTATGTTATTTTTTACTTCTGCTTTAGGTAGTTTTAAGATTTACTTTATTTTCTAAGATTTACTTAGAAATAAACTGTAAAATAAGTGGACCTAGGAAAGAATGACAGATTACAATAATGAAAAAATATTTCTCAATCTAAATTTTGAAAAAATTCTATTTTGTTAATGCTTTCTTTGATGCTTCATGCTGTAGTCCTGTGTGTTGTAGGCAAGTCCAGTATTGCAAAGAGGGTCTGAACTGATGAATCTGAAAGAAAACTAAAGTGTTATGGGAAACAGAAGTGAGAGTAATCATTACAAAGTCATTTTACGATAACATTTACTTTTCAAAGGCTAAATTTTACTGAGGTTAACAAGAATAACAGTAATATGGCATATGTATGAATAGCTGAATGTATAGCAGAGTTGGTAAAGTTTTTCATATGCTGTGGTACTACTTGGCTATGTGACCTTTTGAATGTTACTAATGTTGAAGTTTTTGGGGTTCTGTTAAAATATAACACACATATAAAATTTTTTTCAGCAATTGCATGACAAAAATCTTTTTAGGGCTGTAATCTGACACAGATAATTTCCATATGAGATGTTAGAAAAATTTCTGTAGTTACTGGAGTGAAGAAATAAAAATAATATGATATTTTAATTTTTTTACATTTATTTTATTCGCCTTCTCCATGTGTGTGGTAATTTCCTGCTTCAACGTTATATAAGTGAGAGTTCTTAATGTTCTCTGATTATTATATATATACTTAAAAGTGTTGGGTTTTTGAAGTTGCTGAATAAGTGAATGTTATAGTAATGCAGATTCTTGTAATTCTTGCTTCTGAACCAACTAGTGGCTGTTACAGTGCTGCAAACCTAACTTTCAGATTTTATTATTGCAACCAATTATGAGGAAGCAAGGAAGGGCAAGAAACTTCACATTAAGTAGTACAGAATTCTTTTGTTTTTATTTGGTGCAATTAATCTTTACTAAGAGGAGGAAAAAAATACTTTCTGATGTCTGATCCTTCCAGGAGCTCCAGCTGATGTTTAAAAATAAATATAGTGTGTTATCAGCAGCTGAATTTTTTCTTAGTATTATTTAACAGTTTATAATATCGTGAAATCCTTAGTCCAGAATCAGCATAAAAGAATGAGAAGTTGGTCAGCACAGTGAATTACAAAAATCAAGAGTGTAACTGTAAAAGCTAGAAAACATGAAAACGTTAAACACACACCTACAGCTGTTGTTCTTTTAGTCTCAGGGTATGCCTGAATTATAAACTCATTTTGATTTTTGCTGTATGAATGCTAAAATTTATCATTCAGATTAGTAATAAAGTGTTAGATAATAGCGTATCTGTATCACCTAATTTATTCCATGGAAAGAAGTACTCTGGTTCTAACACACTAGTCAAAATCTTCATTGCTCTCATATCTTTTGCCCTGATATTCTAACAGAATAAGTTCAAAACATAGAGTGGAAACAGAGATATTTTATGTGGTAGTATTTTAGCATCCCTTTTCCCCAAGGAGTTGAGGCAGCTGGGGCGAGGGGAGGCATTTGAGTTCCGTCAGTGCAGGTCAGATGTTCTGGTTCAAGTACAGGACTAGAATCTTTTGCTGTCCTAAGATTTGTGGGGTTTATTATATAGCTAGTAAAGACTGCTTAGCAAAATTTTGATTTATCCTAGCTAAAGTTTAAATTTAGACAGTATCTTTTTAGTGGAGCATTGGAGACGTTTAAAGAGAACAGAAAGGAAGCTGAGTTAGTTTTTCATATCCTTTGCTACATAGCAGTCTGTTTTCTGGTTGTATAGTAAAGTAATACATGCTAGAATTCAGTTAATACCCTCATCTTAACCAAAGGAGGTGATTTTCAGAATATTCTTTCCGGATGAGCATATTCTCTTTGTGTCGTCTTAGCAGTGTGTTTGCTGATGTCTGCCTTTCTGTTTGCTGTGTTACAGACATATAAATGGTTTCATGCTAACACA
>NC_045640.1:59641681-59706681 GCF_009829145.1 Chiroxiphia lanceolata
GTTATCTAAGAGCCTTCTCTAAGGGAATAACAGCAGTAATTTTAAGAGTGTGTTGGGTAGGCTAGAAGTATGAAAATATGCTAATAATGACAAGTGTGATTGCTTGCTTAATTCAACACCCCCAATGTCTAGACTGTTTAAGTGTCTAAAAATGATCTGAAGTGTTAAAAGGAAAATGGATTGTCATAAAAGAACAAAGAGCTGTTGCTAGACTAGTGTTTGTTCTCTTCTGAAACTCATCCTCAATAATTCTCTTCAAAGTTTTTACCTAAATGCTTATGGGAGAACTTTTTAATTCTAAATATTGGTTCCAGAATATTACTTGTTGTAGTAATACTGTAATCAGTAGTACAAAAACAGAGGTGGTGTGACATATAGAGCAGAAATGGGAGAAAGATGAGTCCCATTCAGAGAGTTCCCAAGAGACAGTTCTTCCTAATTTATCATGATAAAGGTAATATTATCTTATATTTTTTAAGGAAAATTGGTCTATTCTGTTTCTTGTAGGTGGTGGAGAGTAACTGATACTAAAAAAGGGATGATAATTTTGGGAGATGCTTCCAGTGTTTTTTTCTAGCCCACATACTCTGTGTATAAGATACATATGGTATAGTTTGCATGTGATCACAGCCTTCTTTAGTTTTAACCTCTTATGTCTGCTCCATAGTTGGTGTATTTATTTTCTGATAGCTGCCCTCTTCTTTACATCCTTATACACTCTTGCTAGTTTTGTATGTCTTCATTCTCTGTCCTTGGATGCATGTATTTACAGTCCACATATTGCTTCTGAACTTAGTCTTGTTTTCCAAGTTTCTGAATGCAGCTCCCTCATGTCTTATCAGCCTTTACTGAGGCAGTGGACTTGGGAACTATGTGTTTACATCCATAGTGAAATCTTGCACGTGGTAGACACGATACTGAGGACAACTGGACATACAATCTTGATGATATTTCATGGTATGAAAACCTACACAGTGTAACAGACACAAGAAGGGGCAGTTCAGTGATGTTGAAGAAGTCCTCAGTTATCAGTGATCTTATTCTGGGATGGCATTCTGGTTTCCACTTTTCTGGTTTAATCACTTTCTGTTTGCTCAGGATGTACAGTAGAAGAGTTACATAGGTACTGATTTAAAATGTAGGTTTCTAAATGTCAAACCATCTTGGATTCCCGTGGGGAAACCGAAAACATACTTTCTTCAAGAACAAAAGAGTATTTATTTGAAAATACCCCCCAAATGATGTTTAACTGGCTGGATAAACACAGATTTTTTTTTTTTTTTTGGTAGCATAGATACAGGCAAAATTATTTATGATCTAAATAGTAATTTCTTTATTTAGACTTTGTATTACTGTTTAGTGTATTCTGATAACCTTGCAATAGGATAATGCTGACAACTGCCATTTCATATAGGACTCTTTAATATACCTTAATGAGTGTTTTGAGGTTTTTTGCAATATGAAATCAGCATGTTACATTTTTAAGTTGTTTCAAGTTATGCTGTGTACAATATTCCGTTATTTATTGTGTCTGTAGTCAGAATGCACACTATGCATGTGCATTACAGTGCAATAATTAGCATATAATTTTCAACGTTTCAATGAACTTTTGTCATAAAATTTAAGGAGATTTTAATTGCTAGTAATCAGGATTGCATGTTAATAGGCTGTAGATAATTAGGAAACCATTTGCATTTCTCTTCTCACAAATTTTCTTAGTGTTTAGACCCTCACTTAATACATAACTTTATCTCGAGAGGGTTGAATAATCCTATTTAGGCACAGTAATAATAGATACACTTTTTTTTTCCTTAAGGTTTTCTTTCAATTTTAATTATTTGAAAAGTATTATACCTTTGATAAGTCAGATTTAGTGATACTGGGTGTACAGTATTTTACCTCAGATTTCTAATAGGCTAGAGCAAACTCAGTTGTTGCAATAGTAGTAACATTGATTGCAAATTTGCATTCCTCTATGGTAGTGAAGCTCTTTCTATTTCAATTGCTGCAAATGTTTGGAGAAATATTTAGCAAATCTGTATCTACCCAGGAAAATTATATTGCCAACATATTTGTGGGTAGAGTGCTGAAGACCTAGCCTGTCCACACCCTCTTTCATGTTCAGGATACACAAAAGAAATACTTCTTTGTCTTCCATGTCTGAAACGTGTTAAATAGCAGAAAGAGTCTGTAATATTGTCACCTCTCGATTTATTAAGGTGTTTTGGATAAAGATGTATTGGTAGAAGTTGTGCATATTTATGAAGCAAAGAGTAAAGATGTAAAATTGCAATAATTAAGGCAGCTGTTTGTTTGGTGTAAGGCAAACAGAGAGATATGTAATGGTTTTCGTGTTCCTGAAGGAAAAGAAGTAATAGACCATTACAAGGTTGGCAGTCATAATAGCACCTGAATTCATTAACAGTAGGTGGGGCAGAAGCCACCTCTTGAGGTTTTGTATGAAATGTTTAAACAGGCTATAGAAATTGGTCATACAAGGAGAAAATACAGTAAATTATTTAAAAAGGTTACTTTTTGTGCAATGTCAAGGATTTTAAATAAAGGACTGAGTAACTCAGTATGTGATGGTGTGTTGTGCTGCATCATTGTGTGCTGCACAAGCCAAGCTGGGAGAAAAATTAAAAGGCAGATGATAGAGGTATGTGAGATTTTAGCATTGGGCTTCCAAAGCCTTTATACTTAATTTCTCTGTTACATTAATTAATTGCTCGCATCATTCTGCTCTTAAAATGATGACTAGCTGGCATAGTGGTGTGTGTATATAGTTAGGTTGGGCCGTGACAAAAATATTCTAGAGTAAAAATGATAAGCAAGTGCAATCAGATAGCTTTCCCTTCCATTTTATTGATGTGATTAACATTTTATACCTTTCATCTTTGTCAAATACAGCAGAAAGTCTATGTTACTTTTGTTATAGTGTACTGGTAAGACAAGTGTAGTTTGAAATGGAAGGATCATTCCTGCACGTGTGTGTATCTCATTTTGCCTTGTAAAACTAGGCCAAGTATCTGTTTGGTGAGACTTGTGTGAAGGATTTAAACATTGAAGGAGAATTGTTGAGACTGTCTTGTCACCACTGAATTGACTTTGTTTCCAGATTTTCTTCTGTTCCCCTTTATTTGTCCATTCAGGTCAGTGGAAGAGGTAGTTCTTTGTCTTAAAATATTTCCAGCATAGGATTTATTCTGATCTTTTTCATGTTATTCTCTACTTAGGACAAAACACTGGGGAATTTGGTATAACTTAAAGTAAGTCAATATGGTAGCACTGCAAGGTGTTTAGCATATTTTATGGAGAAATTGGAATCCACTTAAATGCATTACAATAATTATATTACTGGTTACTTCAAAGTGTTATTTTAGCGATATGGAGTTTATTCCAAAAGAAAATAATTTGATCATTGATATCATCACACTCTTGAAAGATCAATCATAAGGGTTCAGTGGATGTAGCAAAGACATTCCTACAGATTACAGTTTCTCTAGAAAAGCACAGATTCCGTGTTTTCACTCAGAACTGCAGAATCAGTGAGAGCTTTAAAAGTATGTTTTTTACCCAGCACATTGCTTGCAAATTGAGAAGTTGAATTATTAGGCTATTTCCATCAGTGTTGGATCACTGGTGCCTGATGACTTTGAAAGAACAGTGAACACAGACTAAAACCAGCAGACTCTAAAATACTGGTTTGGGCTGCTACTCATACACTGGGAAATATTTTAGAAGACTGCATCTTATTCTTCACCATAAATTGCATAGCTTAATATCTAGGCTTTAGTTGAAGGTTTTTTCTTTATGATCTGGTACCAGGAATACACAGGCAGTATATTCTGAAAGATGCTCTTCTAAAAATATACTGAGCAAAGCATGGCACGTGCCTGAGCTGCATTTGGAGCACTCTTATCAACCCTGTAAATGTGTGGGCAGGAGGGGCATTTTGCTGTCTGGTTCAAGGGAAACATAAAAGCCATGGCACTTGATGTTAGAGCTACTGGGAATTTTCAACATTGAACTCTTCTCTGTTGAAATTGTTGCTTCTTTGACTAAGGACTTTTTAAATGAAATAATGCAGCTGTGATTTTATTTTATTTTTTTTTGGTGCAAAGGACAGCAAAGAAACGTATTTTGATTTAATGAAACCTACAGCTTTTTGTACTTTTGGAATGGAATGTTTCTTTTGATTTTGAAATATTTTTAAGGGGGTTTTTTTCAACTAACATGTAAAGAAGGATTGAATTCCCTGATTTAAACAATTTTTTTAATGTAATTTTATTATGCAGGAAATGTTAATTTTTTAAAAGTCTGATTTCATTCCAGAAATTTCTGGAATTTTTGAAAAAAAAATCAATTTGGTTTCTGCCAATTTTAAGTAATGAGTGGGTGTAAAAGAGAATTCTTTCCAGTTATTTATTTAGTGTTCTAGTTACAATCCCTTGGGGTGACAATGAGCAAAATATGAAGATCATCTATTTTGTATCCCAAATAGCTTGCAAATGAAGTTAAAATAGATCAGACAGTAATTGAGGCCCACTGGAGTATACAGTTCATGCAGCTGTGTTATATGTACATTTTAAAAGTATTAACTCTTGGGTTTTTTTCACCAGTCTTTGATAAATTGTTCTTGCTAGTTTATGAAAGCCTGAAAAATAGTCATGCTTAGAGATGAACTACTCAAGAAAATTATTTCTGTGTTTTGTATTGGTCTTGAGAGGAATGTACAAAGATGACTTAAAAGTAAATAAATCATATTTTTAAAAATGTTTTGCAGTAATAATCAAAGGATGTGCCTTATATCCATTGTTAATTCAAGCTTTTTATTAAAAGTATTTGGGACTTTCAGTGTTCTTTTGAACTCATCACAAATTGACCTGAAAGCTTACATTTCTGGCAAATCTCAAATATTCTCTCCCCCTTCTTGCCCTGAGGGTTTTTTTATTACTTGTGAACAGTCCAGTAGAAGAGCAGGATTTACACTTAATTTCTCTTCACTAGGTCAATGTATTCCATATATATATATATATATATATATATATATATATATATATATGGAATATATACAGCCTCCTGGCTGTAGCATGACTACTGAAATGTTTTTCCAAACTATTAAATAATAGCCTCAAAAATTTTGCTCCTATATAACCCCTTACCTATAGGCCCTTTCCTGTCACACAATAGCTATTAACAGGGGTGAGACAGTGATTAGAGGAGAGATAATTGAGCCTCTCCAGTCTGCAGTGATCGCAGCTGTTGCTGATGTTCTTGTCCTTTGCCCATCATACCTTTCCCCTGCCAGAGTAGAGGTGGTCTGCTGCATGCTGAGCAGATGTTTCTCCTTTGCATAGTTATCTTGTGAGTGCCTTTATATACAAAAATCAGATTGCACTGCTACTGTCACTTTTATCTGATGAGAGGAAATCCCAGACGAATGAAGCTGGTTTTCTTTTCAGGCAGCTAAGCAATGTTGCTCAGGGGCATGTTCTCTTTCCTTGCTTCTGTTGCTGCTCACTGTAAAGGTTTTCTTTCTGGCATGTTTCTTCTTTAATCCCTCTTTCCCTCTTTGACCCATATCCTTAATCCCATTGGGTTTCTTTTGAACTTGGTTATTTCTTAGTCTTCTGATACATCTGTCTGCTGTAACTATGAATCGTTTGCCAACACCACATTTTCATCATATTCCCTGAATGTCTTTTTCCTCCCACAGTTTGTATTAGAGTAGTTGAAGAGGTACAGGAAAACTTTCTGGGACTGGTCATTCTTCAACTTTTTGATACTGTGTCATTCTTCAATTCATTTCTTCTTTTACTTCTTATCTTCTCCTATTTTTAGTGTTCTCTTTTCTCTTTTATTTGTTCAGCTTTCTTGTGCAATTAATCATTATTCTCTCAACGAGTAGAAAATGTAATGAGAGTATCTGAGATGATATAGATAATATGGTTCTGTATGTTAAATTCACCAAATACACTAATTGGAAGTGACGGCTTTCTATATGTCTGAAATGATTTATTTATCTATTGTAGTATAATAAAGAAGATTTCTTTCTTCCCTGATATTCCTGGTAAGCTCTTATAAAAGTAGCAGTTTATCACATCTTGTAAAATTATTTTATGCAAATAACCATCATTTCTTCTTTCTGGTACCTCCTGTTTTCACTTGAAAAATATATATTGCGTTGTAATTAGAGGAGGAGAACTTTGGGAAAAAATGCAAGTACGATATTTTTGAGATTACATTATCTTTGTGATGTAGGAGTTTGATCACTGGTGTCATTTTCTGCTGACTTTGGACACTGAGTATCTTCAAAGGTAATTGTAAACACAGTCCAGTGCTCCAGACTGTAGAGATTAGCCCATTTGAAGAGCAATCTTTTCGTTACTGAAAATAGGTATGTGGCTATGAACTGCAATTGAATTATTATACCCTGGGTACTTCCTTGTTGGCAGAATAGGTGTAGGTAACATGGAAAACCAAAACTGTTGGTTTCTGAATTTGTGTTTTCCTGTCACGGTAACACAACAATTCAGCAAATCCAGCATCCGAAAGAAGTGATGGTCAGTGATACCAAATTAAGTGTTTGGGAGCTGCCATACTGTGTTGTTATAGAGGTATTGTATACTGTATGCTATGTTTTGGGAGAGACACACTGATTTAGATTTCAGGGCTAGGCTTTCATCCCTCTGTCTCTACAGATTGCTAAACCAAGTTTAGCTGTGATCTCTGCATGCTCACTGCTAATGTTGATCTGGGTGTGAATAGTGGAGTAGTTTGATACTTTTGTCTGCTTCATTTGGTTCCTGATGCCAAGTCTTTCCATTTGAGAACTTTATTTATTTATTTACCATTCATACATGGAATAAGATGTGTGCTTCTAGTAGCAGTCTTGATGGTTCTAAATGATGTCGCAGTTCATCGGTATTTATGAATTACAGATACTGTTTATATTAATAAGATTAATTACTGCTGAGGAATATAACATGCAAACAAGCTGTTAACATCGTATTCTAATAAATTTTGGCAGCTAACTCTTATTACCTACACATGTGAAGGACTGGCCAAATCATGAATAGACAATCAGCATAAGAGTTTGAGTACCAGCCAAAACATGTGTACGTTTCCCAGGCATTGCCAGAGTGGCTCCTATGTTCATGTAAGGTACACTGTAGTAGTGTTCCCCAGGAGAGAGTATTTCTTCAGGAGTTAAGTACTGCATTCAGGAGAACAGGGAACTGAGTGATGCGTGGGCCTCTGCTGCTCCATGAAGAGGATGCCTTGACACCATATATATGCACTTGAATTTCCTCTTCCCAAGTGAATACAAACTGCCTTGACTGTGAAATAGAGGCTGATTAGTGTTCTCCTTATTGTAGTCACCAATATCATAGACTGCTGTCATTTCAGTCTCCTAGTATTGCTGCTTATTTTTAAAAGCATTTTCCTGCTCTCATGCCCAAACATATTTTGCCTTCCATTTCCACCTTTTAACATGCCAATGTTTAAGCGTTCTCCATAGATTTCCTTTTTAATAAATTTGAGGATGAAATACTAGTTCAAATGCCACTGGTCTTCTACTTTCTACTAACCAAAAGTCAGGAAAAAAAACCCCAGCAGGTTAAAACAATTGAGGTTCTATGCATTCACAGAATCTATTCTCATCATTTTCATAGATTTTATTGCTTTTTTATTCTCTGTTCCCCATACAGCTAATCTTGCTAAAGTTATGCTGAATTTTTACCTGGTAAACAGCAGTAGGAAGACATGAGTGTTTGCTGAGGGCAAAGCTAAAAGTGGTCAGAAATTGAGACTAGCAGTAAAATTTTGCAAAAAAATTCAGAAATGCCAGTGGTTTTAGGTGACCTTCATCCTGGCTTCTTTTTCTTTTTTTTTTTTTTTGCTTGTTTATAGGCCATGAAAACATATCACAACATATTTTAGTAAGCTTGTTTTGCATATAAAATATTGTAATTGTGTTATTTTTGTGGCTAAACTTGTCGACAGACTTTGTGGAAGAAAAAAACTGCAAGCAGTAATGTTGCTTGAGGTATTTTTTAATAATCTAGGACTTGGTATTTCGAAGGATCAACAGTGTTAGATGGTTTGGGATAGTAATCCTGAAAGAACAACATGTATTACTTATGTTGCACTGTTTTAAATAGTGACAGTGTCAGGAAGGGTTTCTTTAAATGAATGAAGTTTATAGAGGACATGCCATCTATAGTATGACTGAGTAAACATTGATTTTAACCTTTATTCATGAAAGGCGGTAATCTCAGGCTAATGCCGCACTTAACTCTGTACTTTCAAAATGATTTGCCTGATCTGATAAATTATGCAGTCTTTTATTTTGACCTTGTAACCTTGTAGAGTTTACTCAAACTGACTCCACAGTATTTGCCACATTAGCAGTATAATGGCTGTAACCAGTTCTTGTACTACAGTTCATTCTGCAGCGAAAGGTAAACACTGGGCCATGAAAATTTATTGATTCAATTATGTGATATACACATAGTACCATTTGAGAAGTGTTTTCGGGATTAAGTCATTACATATCTTCTGTTTGGTCAAAAATCTGAAATATATAAACAAGGAAGCAAGCGAGTGCTGAGAAATATAAACTGCTATTTTTACTGTACGTAGAATGTGCTGTTAGACATCAATCTAAAAGTTGTTTAGGTCGAAGAACAAGCCAGACATTGAATTCTCATGCATTTCTCCCTGACCAAGGTAACTTTTGTACTCAGTTGGTCCTGTAAGTATGTTATAATTTACTATGTAAATTATTTTTGTGGGGTTTTTTTTGTGTAACAGTCTAGGCTTTGCAGCTTTTCTGTTTGAACAGAACTGATGACTGTACACATTTTTCTTCCTTAAACAGTAGAAGGCAAGGCCTTCAAAAAGAAAAAAAAAAGTAGTAAATTGGCTGGAGCATACTGTCATTACATGACATCATTAATTTGTTTCATACTTTGTGGCCAATTTTGTTTCAGATGACCATGCTTTTAAATCTAATGTGCTTTTATCTTGCCTTGGAATATCTTGATGCCTTGATCTGCTCAAGCGGAGGAGCAGGGATATTTTGATACAATTTAAAGACAAAACACAAAAATAGTTACCTTTAATTTATCTCTTATCGTACTGATGGTAAGTTTGTAATATAGGCAAGATAAATTCTGCAATTTAAATAAATTATGCAATGGCACAGTAGTATTAAATATATGTATAATTATGAGGCATTTAATATATTAAGAAATTATGTGAGAGGCCACTAAAGATTTAGGATTCTAGTGAAAAGAAGAATATGAAGAAATTTTTAAGAAATAAAAAACATAACTCAGAAGTAAAACTGATTGTTTCTTTATTTTTACTTCTTATGTCTTTTGCACTCCATCTTTTGTTTTAATTTGGGTTTTTTTTATTTCAGGTGCATGCATTGGAAAATGATTCATATCTTTATCTTTGAAGGGATATTTGCATTTTTTCTAGCTAATGCAAACAGGACAGTTTCTCAGAATTGCATGTGAGAAATGGAGGGAAAGTGCCCAATTTATGTTAATGCTTTATGCATTGGAGATAAGCTAACTCTTATGCATTTGGAACATGGTAGGGAGAAGGAAGACAAGGAAAGGTGTTCTGTTTACTCCTACAGCAGTTGAATTAAAATATACTTACACTAGGTAATGCAATTCTCACTATTTGGTCTATACTCTGACCCTGCTTTTTAGCATTGAGTTTTCTGTTTTACTCCCCTTGGCTTTGTTCTTTGGGTGTTGCTGGTCAAGGTAAATGATGTTGCCATGGATTCAACTGCAGCTCTGGCAGAGGGGCCGAAGTTACTTTATGGAGAAGCATGATAGCCATGACTAATTAGAACACTAATATCTCAGAGGTAATTAGGAAACTGGAGAGGGGAAAATGAGGGATATGTGGAAATTTTGGTGTCTTATTAGCACATATGTTGGCTTCAAATGACCTGGTAAAAACACAAGCAGAAAAGTAATCAATGGTAACATAAATACCATGTTGCTGTACTGTGTTACCTCTACTGCTCAACTTCACAGGGCAATTTTAGATTTTTGAAAGAAATTGCAAGGGAAGAGGGAAGAAGTGTGTAAAGGCATTCTCTTCTTGATGGAAAGGGACAGGAAGATGGCCAGGAGGACTCCTGACCAAGAGGCGAATGGGGGATATGAAATGGGGGTGAAAATAACAGAGGGTTTTAGAAGCCAAGAGCTGCAGCTGATGAAAGCAAAGACTTCAGAAAAAGATGAGATGAAGGGTACCTGTATCCCATAAGTACTGAAAGAACTGCCACTGAGGGAAGGGGAGAAAGGAAAATTACCTACATTTGGGTGTATAATAAATACTAAAGTTGTCCTAGTTATGCAGGTATAAACTGTGTGTATTAGCCTGAAGATGCAGCTGTAAGCTTTCATGTGGTGAGGCTACAGAGTACTACTTTTTTGTGTAGTTTTTGCTGAATTGCATTGTGGCTGTGTATATGCCTTGGGGATACTGTTGGGAAGTCTGTTAGGGCAGAATTTCTCAATGATTCTCAGGTGGGCTCAAAAAGGGTGTTGTCCTGTCAAAGTGTGTCGTAGAAGGGCCACAGCAGTTCAGGTGCAGTTCTAAAATTCTGAGTGTCACACAGAGGTGTCTGCCCTGGGGTGATCCTTCTGAAGAAAATTGCTGTACAAATTTATTTTAAAAAACACAACATGCAAAGATCAGGATGGCTGCAGGCAACTGCTCCTTTAAATAGGCAGCAAGTGTTCTATAATAAAATTCATCCAACCATCTTCTTTCATAAAGCTGATTTTTTGGGGATGATTTCTACAAAATCTTAAGCTGCCTGTGATTTTTCAGATGATAGGTAATTTCTTTTATTTCCCACCTTTTCTGTTTCCTGCCTTTGTTTCTTTTATGTCTCTCCAGCTGCAGGAGGACAGGTAGACAGATGCATCTATTCCTCACCTCAGTGCTCTATGTTAACAGAGTTGTTAAATTAAAAGGTCAGGAGCTCAAAACCTTACTGAAGGTCAGAACTTATATTACTTATTCAACCATATTTTGACCCTGTATGTATTATGAAACAGTTTTTAATTGGAGAATCTCATCCTGTGTCTTTCTGGAGACCATTTTATCATTTAGTATACAGAACAACAACTGCCAAGCAACTGTTCCAATGTTGTTTCACTGGGATTTCAGTCGGTTGCCCAGCTCTTGCTTGCTGAGGTAAAATTTTCATCTTCACTTTGACTAAAGTTTCTAACACTCTGAAGTAGATTTATATTCTGTACTGAATACAGAAGCCAGTGGGCTTTTCTAGAGTGATTCTGGCTTCACAAATCTTCAGAGCAATTTTTTACGGTGACTCATAATTATTCCCATTTCACAGATGGCAAACTGAGGCACAGAAGAGATTACAATAATAGGTGTCCTCTGCCAGGTTTTCATATTATCTTGCCATAGTACACTGTATTTAAAGAGTAGAACCTCTATTGACTTCCAGTGTTTCTCTGGATACTTACCAGTTCTGGAGTCCAAGAACTGGTACTGAGAAGATGAGAAATACATTATCAGTGACCATGTGTGAGAAGTCAGATGTGATGCCCAGTGTCATTTACATTCTATACTATCTCTGACGTTCTTTTCTGAAAACTACAGTCATCTTTTCTAGCCTTCTTTATGTCCTTCAGATGATTGCAGTGAAAGGGATTGTTCACCCAAGTGACAAGGGGAATAGTTCCATTGAAGTTGAAGACTCTGGAAATTTAAGGACAAGTGTTACAAGTGTACTTATGCTGGAGAAGCAGTACAGAGTGTGAAATAAATCAGGGATGAAACTGAATCCTCTCTTGCCATTATGTGAAGCATGGTATGTGATGAGCATCTAAAGCTGTGATGTGATCCAGTAGATCAGCAGAAGCTGCTGAACCTCTCTGTCAGAAAGATATGACTCTGTTAGGATTGGAGGAAGGAACTGGTAGACAGAAGGTTTGTAAGAAAGATACTGGGAATTAAGAACTGGTAAACTGTGGCATAATATACTTCGTGACATAAGGATAATATGAGTCAATTTAACTGAATTTTTCAGTTTTTTGCTTGCTGATACCAAAGGCTTGTTGTTTTGGCAAAAGAAATTTCTTTGATGGCTATTTGATCTTTCAGTGCAGATAAATGTAAATAATTATATATAATTTCGTATAAATAGATTTATTTAGATATTTTTATAAATACCCTTAAATACTTAAGGGCTGTGTAAGCCTCAAAATTTAAAACACATTTCATGCTCTTTTTGTTCCTCATTGGTGCAGAAAAGAGAAGTCTGGAAAAACGCAGTCTGAGGGTTTCTGGGTTTGCTAGATCTTTCCTAGAGTTCGTCATTGATTCCATATGTGCATCAACTGTCTGGCCTTCATGGTGAAGGGTACCTTTTATCTTTAGGAAATCTTTAAGCAATTTAACTTTGCTTAGCTTATTGTTCAGTAATAAAGAAATAACATAAGGAAAGTGATTTAAAATATTATTTTACGTAAAAAAATCGAACTACTTACTCATTCATTATATAAGTAGAGCTGTATGTATTACTGTTAATTCAGTATCATTGACTTTGACCTAAGTTGATATTATGAGCATAGTTTAATCTTGAGATAAATGTTTCTATCAAAAACCAAAATACTAATTTTCTTGTAAAGAAACGGGGGATAAACTTAATTTTTGTTATTTCTAGTATGTTTAGAGCACAAGTAACAGGTTAAGGGGAAGGAGTAGTCAAAAATATCACAAGTGCTTCGTATCATTTTCTTGCAACCTTAGCACTTCACCATGAACATTATAAATGACTGATTCTCCTTTAGGTTCTGACTTGCTTTAGAATGATGTATGAAATAATATGTGTTTTGCATGTCCTGTTTGTAATGATAAAGGTCATATAGTATCATTTACATAATCTCTAGCCAGAAATGAACTCCAGCAATATCTTCCGTATAACATATACATTATCTGAGGTTTAAAACTCTCATTATTCATGAAAGTTAATTTTACAGTGGGTGTGAATGATCTATCTTATGGCTGCTTTTTTGATCATTCTATAAAATAATATGGAGCAAAGCCTGCACAAATAGCAGGAAAACCAGTAAAGAGTGATGCATTTGCTTGACTCTGTGTATACCCGATTGGATCTTGATTGATGGCAATCATTTGTCTTTGTCAAAAAAAGGAGAAAAATTCAGACATTGAAATAAGAGTGCTATCAAACTTTCTACAATGGCAGAAAGATTCTATTAATGTAGCCTGAGAGTATTAACTGTCTCTGCTAGAAAATGATAAAGAATGTTAATTTTTTTCCTTGAGCATGTATAAGTGTAAACTGCATTATTTTGTCTATGCTGGAAGACTGAAAGGGGCATGCTACAGATTTATGGCATGTTGGAATTGGAAATTAAAAAAAAAAGTAAATTACAAAAAAAAAAAAAGAAAAAGCCAAATACAAGAGCTTAATCCTTCTGATTATGATTTCACAACAAAACAATAAAAGTTTAAGTAGCACAGTGTCGTAAAATCCTTAATGCTGCATTCCAATTGATATTGAAGCTTTGAAGACTAACTTCAAAGGAGGGTGAACAAGAGCAAAAAATAGATATAAAATAAACAAAAAAAATTGACAAGCTTGGTTTTAGAAGTCCTTCTGTATGTCAGATCTAGGAATACTGACCCGTTACTTGAATGGGCTTTAAGGCAACTTCCTTATTAACGATGCTTAGAAACACAAAGCATATGTTTGTGGGTTACATTGTATTAAAAGGGAGAGAAATGCTGTTTCACAATACAGTAATGCTTGCATTACAAGAATACTTTTTCTTTTTAAATAAAGGAATATATAATTTATATATATACTCAAACACAATATATATATAAAACTCAAACACAAAACCAAAGCACCAAAATCCCAAAGAGTTAATCACTGGATTTATCATGCTGTTAGTATCTCTGGATTTTGTTATATGTCTGTTATGGTCTTTGTTTCTAAATAGCAGTGTTAAAGTTTGATTACTGAAACAATATTTTCTAAATTATGAACACAGCAAATAGCCTCCATGAGTACCCTCTCTACCCTAGGAAGGCAAATATTTTTTGTTCCTGAACTTTTAAAGAATAAGAAAACTGTAGCATTCAACTTTGATGTTTACTAGTCCTTGATGCACCCTTAAAAATAAATATGTGAGAGATTGTCATTTTAAGGACAGCTGAAAGAAAGGCTATCTCAAAACTGTGAACCAGGACTTACAGTTCTATTCAGTACCTGTGCTAATGTGCTTTGTGGCTCTCATAAGTCATTTTAAAGGGTTTTTTGTTTGGTTGGTTTGGGGTTTTTTCACTGTTTCTTCATTTAGGAAAGTGTTCCTAAAAACACTTTCTACCTTTGCCTTACTGCAGTATGTGTCAGATTATGGCAACAGGCTACTGATTCAAACATTAAAAGGCAACATAAACTGTGTTACCTGTTCTTGCTTGAAGAACCTTTTAGTGACATCATTAAAAAGTTGATGCATTTTGTATTAACTCATTTGTTAACCTTCATGAAGCCTTTGCTACTGCTGCTAAAGATGCTAAGATGTGATTTTAGCTGAGTTGGTGATGCTGTATTTAATTTTTGTTTAATGGTAGGGTGGGTGAGACGTAACTTGCATGATTGAGAACTTTACCATTTTAAGGAGCACCTGCAAGATTACTTCATGACAGGGAAATTTTGGAAGTGTTCAATATACACATACAGACAGTTTTTCACTCTCTCTCTTCTGAAAAATAACAAATGAGCACCAGAGTAATAGTATAGGACAGTATTAAAATTATGAGGTCTCATTTTCAGGGAGCAATAGAATCAGGATCACCTATATTGTCCTAATAAAGACATTATAGAAGAAATATTCAACCCCCAGCTTTCTTTCTGCTCTTGCCTGCCTGCATTTTCTACCCTCATTAATTCTTTATCAGATTTCTATTACTTTTCCCAGGTTTTTGTTTAGCCAGACCTGGTTTTATGGCCCCCCTTCTCTACCTCTTCTCCAACTGATTCCCAACTCTGTCCTGTTTACTCTGCTGTTTACAGATCATGTACATGTAATCCTCATAGGCTCTTTTGTCTCTTCTGTATCTGGATGAAATGATTTCCTACTTTGTGCTGCTTATGTTGTTGTGGATGTAGAGGGCACTGGTGAAAGGCAGCTAGAACTTTCTTTGTACCAATGACTCTCAGTCTTTCAGTCTTTCTGGAGTGGCCATTTCAGAGAAAGTTTTTTAGAGAGAGAGAAAACCTTTCAGAGAAAAATATTAAAATTATACAAATTATTAAAATATAATAAACAGAAATAAGAATTATATGCTAGAAGACTTTTGGGCAAGTAGAATTACCTGCAAACCTGTTTCTCTATGAAACATTCAAAAGCCGTTGAATCCATGTCACAGAATAAATTCAGCCAAAGAATCAGCTCCATTTGTTAATGTGTTCATTTCTCCTCCAAATCCTGCACAGTGTGCTGTAATCTCTGTGATGATTGTCAGTCTGTCTGTGCTCCTCTCCCTGTCCCCTTCCCTCATGGGAAATTTTTGGGGAAAATACCATCTTGCAGCGATTAGTATCAAAGATTGGTTCCTTCTATCATATGGTTTGGTAAGTAATCTGTAGCTATTGCTGTGATTTGCTGCTTGCCCATATAGCTTCACACATGTATTTCATTTCCAAAGTTTAGCAAAGTTATTCCCTATAAAGAGGGTGAAAGTCTAGATGAAAGCCATCCCTTTTGTGAAAACCATATTCTCTGTCCCTCTTAGTGACTGGTACAACAAAGTAAATTTTAATGGTGCATGATACTGAAAAGGAATCCTGTGACCTTGAGAAGTTTTAGCAAAAGATCAGGTTTTATGTGAGTCCTTTTACCATTGTTTTCATTGCTCTATTTTTAATTTTTAGTTGAAAAATGTAGTACAAGTAGCTGTGTATATATTCAGTACTTGAAACACTTCAAATTAATATTCATGATTCACTTAAAAAAACCCCCAAACTGGTTTGCATGTAAATTAATGATTTTTATTCTTTCTAGGGCTCTGTTCATTTCATTACTAACTGCATTCATCTTCCTCCTGAAATGAGAAAGCATGGTTTCTCTTCTGAAAACATTAGTGTTTTTACAGCAATGAAGAACTTCTCATTTTATCTTATCCTTGAAATCTCTTACAAAATATATGGGCTTTTTATTTTGACAAGGGAAGTGAAAACATTCAATTTTCATGATGAAATGAAACAGTCTTTTTTCAATTTTGAGTGTCAGTCTGAATTGACTGTTCTGTCAGCAGAGAAACTAATTGCACAAAAACCATGCTTTTCAGTTCTTTTATCGTGATTTCTCTTTAAGAGTGTTTTCTGTGATGGATTTAACAAACTTTGTAAACAAGGTTTCTTGGAGAAATTGTATTATATACTGTATCAAAATGTTTGAGTTCTTTCCTTGTTTCATCGTAGGCTACTAAAGAAAGAAGTTAGTTTAGCAGTGATAATACATGATTATTTCTAAGGCTGAATAATGGAGAAAGGTGTGACTACAGATAATTACAGATACAGTTTATATATGCAGGAGGGAGATTATGTTCAAGGAAGAAAATGTGCATTATGATGCAGTGTACTTAAATTATGCTTATAAGTATGTGCACAATAATTTAACAGTGGTGTGGTCCTAAATAATCTTCTCTGAAGAATTTACATAAACCAAGAATTAACATGTCCAGCAAAAAATGTGGAGAATTGTACAGTTGTTACAGAGGACTGTTCTGTTCGCAGGTTTCTATCCCAGATTTTAAATACACAGTTTATAGGTTTTTTAGGAGTTTAGGAGGATTTTCCTCTTTAGTGTCCCATCTGTAGTATTTTGTGAATATCAGCAGTATCACATACTGTACAGATACTTGATTTATAAACACACAGATGGAATCTGTAGTCCAGAAACTGGGGTTTGCCTGTGCCACTGAGAGCTCTTCACCTTGTTGCTGAAGTGATACATTAGAACAGAAATTCCCAGAAACGTCCACAGTTCCAGCTTTTTACTTTTCACTGCAATACTTCTTCCCAGTGTGGGGGTTGAGGGCACTGATACTTGGGTTTGTTTGAAGTCTGTTTCTCCACTGTGGATGAGTACTTAGAAGAGAGAAATACATTAGGAGGAAGAAGGAATATAAATAGACAAACCACATTAGACTCAGGAAATCCCCTGAGCTGAAAATAGTTGGAAACTGGCACAGTGTTAGGGGAGAAGTTGTACATGGTCGGATTGATCTTACTCTTCCTTAAGCCACCACTGACATTTTGGGATGCAGAATTTCAGGTTAGACTTTTAGTGAGAAAAGGTTCTTTCTGTCCAGTGGGTGCATTCATGTACCCCCTCTGCAAGAGGACAGCCTTGAGTGGTTGGTGACACCACTGGAGCAATGCAGTTTGTTAGCAGTCGAGTGTGACTTACTCCAGATTCCCTCAGTTCTCCTCTCTGAAAGGGTGTTTCTTAATGGTGCTGAATAGCTGTGAGACAGGGATTCTTTGCTGCATAGGGGTTATTATTTCCAGGTGTGAATGACAGTGTTGTGTCCAGTTTGTTCCCCTCCTTGATGGGATTGCTGTGTTGAGAAGCACTGCTTAATATTGCGAAAGTTGTTTCCATGTCAGGAAAAAGCCTAAAGAGGTTTGTTGGCTCTCCTACTGTTTTTGGTGATGTGTGGTTGTCTGGTTTTGGTGGGTTTGGTTTGGAGGGTTTTGGGGGTTTTTTGGTGAATTAAAAATAAGTAAAGGAATAGCTAGATAAAGAGGGAGAAGTTGGAAGCCTTGTCAAGAGAGTTAATAGCTCCCCTGAAGAAGAAACTTTGTCTTTTAAACATGTGTCTCTATGGATGCTGACACAGACGGGAAAGAAGTTGTGGGTGTCATGTTTAAATCACTGAAATGGGAAACATTTCCTGGTTTGTTGCTTCTTAAGCTTTCATTTTAGAGTCTTTGTTATCAGTGCTGTTCTGTAATGTTGGATTTAAATGCTAACACTCTTAGTCTTGAGCATAAAGCAAGGATATGCGGAGGAGAGAATATTACCATGTCTCCTGTATTGCTCAGTCCAAGTGTTCATTACCAAGTTAACTGTTGCTAGATTTCTCAAGGTAGCTATAGAAAAGAGGTTTACATCTTCTCAGTGGTTTCTGATGTGTCAATGTGCAAGCTTTTATCCTGGACTAAGCCCTTGAATTACTATATTAAAAGAACCTTGGGTGGTTTAGCACTCTTAACTGCTCAGGCTTTACTGCAAGTAGTCCTTTGGTAACTTTTGTAACATTAATAAGGACGGCTTCTGCACTTCTCTTTTATTAATGTAACCTCTTTTCAGAGGGGCCTGGTACTATCTTCAGAACCTTTGTGACCCATGGATCTCAAGAGGCAATTCAGTAGCTTAAGCTAGTTTTGATAGGAGGTGTAATTAAAGCTGTAGATATTTAGGTGAGCTCAAATTAGCACTGAGTAATCAGGCATAAAATAGTACCATATTTATCCAAATATAGGAGGATAGTGATGATTGTGCTCAGAAAAAAACAATTATGAAGTGTCTCCCTACCTCTTGACAGGAGCCCCAAATACGCACTTTCAGCTTTCCAAATGGAAACTCTGACTTTTTTTAACTTATTCTCCAATATCAGCTCCCTACTCTGGGAGGCATTTTTCCTACCTGTCTAGACCTTTACGTCTGTACCTTCTGCTGCTTCTCCATCCTCTGTGTATAGAGTTGGTGCTGTTCTACATAGAGTTCTTGCAGACTGTGCAGCAGTATTCTTTACAAGTCCTGCAAAGGACTTGGTGTGAGCTGATGGTTACCGCCTTGCCAAGGGCAATTCACAGGCAGCATCTTCACATGCTGACTCTGTCAGGTGACAGTTTTGAACTTGCCTGCCTCTGCAGGCAAGTTTATCTGCCAGTCTTTTATCTCCTGGTTTGTTGATCACATATCAAGAAGGTGTGTTTTCAGGCTACTTTTTCCTTTATTTAAACCTTCAGTAAATACAATATTCTCTTTGTGGTCCGGGAAAGGATGCTTCATCATAATTCAGTGCTGTGTTTTATTATTTTTAGAGACAGTTTGCAGGGTGAAATGTATTTGTTAAGTTAAACCCTTTTAAAGGTATTTGAGTCCTGTTGTTGTTTCCTGAGTATTCTGTGCTAGTATGGTAACACTTAAGAGTCTTGCTCCATGTGCTTCTTAGTGGTCTTGCTGCCTTGTGCTTATTGTTTCCTGTCTCAGAGCGTGGTACAATGTTTGCAGTTATTTGAACTCTTTCTTACATGTGTTTCTGCAATCATCACGCAATGAAGTCATTTCCCACATTTTGCCCTCCTCAGATTTTAAATCTTGAATTAAATCTTGGACAGAAGTGTTAGTCTTCACATCAAATCGTACTTGATTTTTTTAGAATTTGGTTGGGATTTTTTTTTTTTTTGTAAGCTTTGATTTTAGTTATCGGGGAGTAGGAGAAATGCAGGTAATGTTGAAGTTGCATGTCTCTAAGGCTTTAATATCCTAACCTACAAACTGAATTGATAATACCTTTTCCAAGATGCTGTTTAACAGAGGCCAAACATGCAGTGGACCTGAGAGAGTTGCCTGTTCCACCTAACATAATTTAAAGCAGAGGGACAAGTATGTTCAAATTGATTTGTGATTAAGCAAGAGGTTGAAGGGGGGGTTTGCTTATCTCCCCAGATGCACTCAAATTCTGTCCACAATAAAAAGATAAAATATATATATGTATTTGATATGTGGGCATTTAGAGACCTCAGGGAGGTCGGTCTTCTCTTTATTATTCTGTGTTAAAAAAAACTCCTCTCTATGGTGGTTGTTGAATTGCTGAGTTGATTTAGTTAATAGATTGTGATTTTAACTTAAATCAAATGAAAAACAAAACAAAAACTCAAAAAAAAAAAAATCCAACACCCCCCCTCCCCCAATTACTTTAGATCTTTCTGACAGAGGACTCTGAAAATATATATACAAAAGAGAAAAAAATTAACTTCCTGTAGAAGAACATAGAGCAGAAAAGTATTTGTTCAATCAGAGGGATGCACTGTTGCATTTTTATGGAAGCAAGAAAAGTATCCAGCTGTTAAGAGAGCTATAAAAAAGGATACAGGTTAGCCCCAGCTCTTAAAGTGTAGATATATGGGAATGTGATTCCATCCTGTTTCTTCTAGAGAAGATGGTAGTGAAGCTGAAATGTTTGGGCCAGATCAAATCCAAGATTTTTTGGTGTAAAGCTTTGCTGTAATTCCTGTGTTTAATACTTCTGTGGTCAGAACAATGTACAAACAAAATAACAGAACTGAGCAGATTTTCTTGTTTTGGTCAAAAGTTGATCCGTATATCCACAAATGCTGAAAGATTATGATCTCAAATTTCAAGCTACTGAAAGAATTACTCTGAGTCATAATATTTCAATGCACATTATGCCTCACAGAAAATCTGCTGATGCTGTAATTAGTGAGAAAGTGCATAGATACTTCCTATGCATGTGCTTAAGGTAAAAGCATCAGAACCAGCAGGAATGGCTAAGTAGACAGAGATTGAGCTGGCTCCTTCATCATATTATATCCTTGAACCTTTATTCTTATATTCCATTGTTCATTTTGGCAAGGAAGGGATGGCCAAGTACTGCTGACTAAATTTCCTCATTATCAGAGGAACAGCAAAAAACCCCTCTAATGAGATGCAGTGTATACCTATTTTTTGTATATTATGGTAGTTATTGTTGTTTTCAATATGAATAGCGGTTTATGGATGTCTGTGAACTATAGTTACTTTGAAAAACAAATGTTGTTGACTGTAATCAGGTGTAGGATGTGTGAGATCTACAAAGATTTATGAGCAACTAAGCCAAAGCATCCAGCTGCAAATTTGCTATACATTCATTCTTCCATGTCTGAATCATGTCTGAACTAATTTTTGCTGAAAACCAGAAGAAAGTTTTCATGTTAACTTCTGGTAGAAAAGTGGAGTAGTTTTCATTTCAATTAATTTATAATTATTCTTGACAGAAATGCAGCACAAATTGAACTGTGTTTTAAGGTGACATCTTTGAAAGTGCAGTTTTATTTTAGACTGATCAAAATAAGATCAGTCTAAGATAAGATAATGGTTGCAGAATACATGATTAGTACTGTACCATGTACTTAAGTGAGCCCTCTTTGAAGTATCAGTGTGCCCTGGAATGCCAGCACTTCAAAGAATGCTTCCTCCAAAAAGCTGGGGTTAGCCACCAAGGGGTTAATAAAGATCAAAGAAGAGCATACATAAACAGAACTGTTTTTAAACTGCAGGTTAATAACACCATTATCTAGGACAGCAACACCTTAAAGGTGGGCTTGTCTTTTCCCTGACACGGTGCTTTATAATGCGTAGAGGGAGACCGAAACATTTATAGTCAACATTTTTTCTGGATTGCTTTTTAAATGAGGAATTCAAAGCTTGTCAGTGCAGAAAAGTGTCTCTGTGATACCTGAAATTGGCGTTGTTCCTCTAGTTTTGTTTGCATGCTAGTTAGGTGGGAATAGATTTTTGGTATGATTCCATGAAAACACTGAGATCTGGAGGCCTGGGCAGGGAATTGTGTTGCCTAATAAATAGGAGGTTGAGACAAAGAGATAATATCCTAAGTATTGACTGTATAAAAGCATACAAACAGCATTTCTGTGAGTTTTTAAAATGCAAATCTAGGAATTACAGATCTGTGCTGTTTGTACTGTCTTGTTTATAAGGGGAAATAGCATGAAACATCTCTGAAGACACACTTCCCTTACTGACGTTCGCATCTTTTCCTCTACACTGGAAGCACCTTAGGTTTAAATTATACAAAGGTCCCCTACCTGCTGTGCAGAGTTCCTCAGAGTTCTGTGCTAAGTCCATGCAGACATTGTGCCAGAAGTTCATGGCCTGCTTTTTACATCTATTTCTTCTGAAAGATGTAAAGAAGAACGGCACTACTCTCCTGCAAATACAAGAAACCCCCCCCCTCCACACACACCTGTATAGACAAAGCTAAATGTTTTCTTGGAAAAGGGTAAGAAGAAGTAAATAGGCTATGCTGATTTAATGCATTACATTATTAGCATTCTGCATAATTGATATTATGCCAAGGGAGTTGTACTCGGTGGCCTTGGGCCTTTATTATGACCAGTTCCTGTTACTACAGCAATGACTGTGGCAGAGATTAAGAGCCTGCCTGCACATGATGTTTTTCTCTTAAGGATACCCAGTTATTTCCATTTGTGGAAGTCTGTATCCTGAAACTATGGGATATGAATGTTTATGTGTGAGGAAAACGAAGATAACATTAGAAGGCAGAGACTGCTAATATTAGAGTACGATTACGTGATATGTCTTTTTTGATATCAAATACATTCTTCCTCATCCCTTCCTTTCTTTCTCACACCTGTACATTTTTTTTCCCATATTTTTAGTTACACAGTTGCTGGTTAGGCTGCAGAGTAAACAGGTTACTGATATAAAACCGAATAAAACCAATGAACTCTAACAATCCCAGATAGTTACTGGCATTCAGTTTAGTGTGGCTGCACAAATGCTTATGTGAAGGCAACTGAGTGAGGGAGAGAGAGTAGAACCATAACTCATTTTGCCATTGAAGGAAAGTATAGGTAATGTAGGTAGTGTTTCCAAAGATCTCAATGCACTTATCAGGAGTTAATTAATCTTTAATGTTCTGAAGTAGGTACATTATGAGTGAAGTGCTGTGAAATACACACATTGGTGTGTGTCTGGCCAAGTAATGTTTTAGCTACAACTTTGACTTGATACTAATCAAACCTTTTCCTGTGTACTTTGGTAATACAGGTAAAGTGGGAATCAGATCAGAAATCTTATTTACTGAAAAACTCTTTTTCCCTACTGCATTGGTACTCTGATTTAGGTTTACCACATGGAAAACACTTGTGCATGGTATCTCTGTAGGAAGTGCTGAACTTGGTAGTGCTGCTGAGAACTTGCTTTTTAAGTTACATCTTCAGTGTTTGCTTTACCGTCATTAAGGTCAATGTTTTATTTTCCAAAGTATGTTATATATTTTTGATCATGTTACAAATTGATAATACATCTAGATGTGCATAAAACATGTTTTAGATTAATGTTTACAAGCGTAGTAGTATGCTGATCGTGTGCTCTAGTGTAACTTGGTTTTTTAGATCAAAGTTTGTGAAAGCTCGTTACGAGAATATTGAAGGGTTTCAGAAAATGTTTTACTTGCTTTCTGCAATTACATTTTATTGAGTCAGTTAGTGGAACATACCTTGCATTTTACTGACATGCAAAATATGAGAGATTTTAGTTAATATTCTGGACATCCAGCTGTATGAAAATGCAATGGATTTCAATTTACGAGATAAAGCAGCCTCTTACTTAACATGATGCCCTGCAGTCTGCTGGAGGCACTCCACCAAAATTTCTGCAGTACTTTTTCGAACTTCAGCACTTCTGTCTTTGAATTGGCAATCAAATCAATGCTGAGGGATGAATGGATTGGGAGCAGCCCTGCCGAGAAGGACTTGGAGCTGCTGGTGGGTGAGAGGCTGGACATGACCAGCAGTGTGCACTTGCAGCCCAGAAAATCAGTTGTATCTTGGACTGAATCAAAAGCAGGGTGGCCAGCAGGCTCCTCTGCTCCACTCTGGTGAGACCCCACCTGCAGCGCTGCATTCAGCGCTGGGGTCCCTTGCACAGGAAGGGCATCGACCTGTTTGGAGCGAGTCCAGAGGAGGCAACCAAGATGATGAGAAGGCTGGAACACCTCTCCTATGAACAGAGGCTGTGAGAGAGTTTGGACTGTTCAACCTGGAGAAGAGAAGGCTACTAGAAGACCATCTAGCAGCCTTCCAGTACCTAAAGGGGCTATGACAGAGCTGGAAATGAACTTTCCACAAGGGCATGTAGTGATAGGACAAGGGCAAATGGCTTCAAACTGACAGAGAGCAGGTTTAGATTAGATACTAAGAAGAAAATTCTTTCCTGTGAGGTTGGTGAGACTCTAGCACAAGTTGCCCAGAGAAGTTGTGGATGCCTCATCCCAGGAAATGTTCCTGGCCAGTTTGGACAGGGCTTTGAGCAATGTGGTCTATTGGAAGGTGTCCTTGCCCACAGCAGGGAGGTTAGAACTAGATGATTTCTAATAAGGTCCCTTCCACTTCAAACCATTCTATGATTCTTTGATTCAAATGTGAAATGCTTATTGCTGCTTCTTTTTTTTTGCTTTTGCCCTTTTTTTTGCCTTTTTTTTACCTTTTTTTGCCTTTTTTTTTGAGAAAAAATGTTTGTGTCCCCCCACAGCAGATATCTGGATTGAGTTCTTGGAGGATTTTACACAGAAGCAAAAGTTATCTAGATGTAGACCAAGAAATGTTCCTGAACAGCATTAAAATACTCTGACATATATTTTCTTTAAAATTGTGCATTGCTATTTGCATTCTATGATTGCTCTTATGTGTAATTTAGAAGGAACACCTGATATTCTGCATTTGATGAGCCATTGCGACCGAAGTGCATAACAAACTTTAATTAGAAGTTGTAGTAGTCATGCAGTTGGTGATAGAGAAACCACACAGCCACTGTCTTTCTTGTTTCCTTTCAAACCTTTCCTGTTATTATTGATGAATAAGTGGTGTTGCCACTCTGTTTTTGGCTATGACACTAATTTAGCCCATGTTTGAACACTTACACCTTAGAAATTGTCATCAGGGATTGATCGCCTTGCTGATGATCTTAGTGGAGAGACCAAGGATTGATTAGGTTCAGAGATTGACTCACCTGCTTAACTCTACAGTTAGAGTTCCAAGGAGGAGTATGTAATCTGAAAATTTATCTTGGTATCTTTGCATAGGTTTATCTGCTTTTAAGTTTGTTGCAATTGCCTTTTGTGGAAGTGTGTTTTCTTGCCCTTGAGACTAGATAGCCTTCTAGATAGAAGAGATTTTTTAGAGCTCTAGTCATCCTCTGTCTCTGCAGATGATTTCTGTAACACTGTACTGTTTTGCCTTTCTTTCAATTTCTTTGTTTCTCTTTTCTGTGCTGTATTTGTTTATTTGCTACTAATCTAAGGATTTGAATGGGGTCTTCTGCGGTGTGCTAAAATCTGTTCTCAGCTAACTGGTAGCCTGTACAGAACTAGGACCTCTCAAACTATTGCTTTTGTAGGTTTGCATTTTCTTTCCTCTTCCCCACCTCACACAGCCCCTTTACAAACCACGCTAATTTGCTTGATTGTTTCTTTTCTGGTGTCTTAGGGGTAGCAGAGTATCTTGAAATACACAATAGATAAGACATTTACAAGTGATTCTACAGCATTTGCATGATACTCTTGTCCTTCTCTGGTACTGCTTACATTCAATTTAAATCTACAGTGTATGAGGACCAGTAGGTAATTCCCATGCCTAAAATTCCTTTGCTCTAACACCATAATAAAACTAGTACAGCAGTTGATATGTTTTGTCTCCAATTGTCTTAAATCTTTGAAACTGGTAGGAAAATTGGTTTCTTGCTCCTGGAGTGAAGATAAGTAAGCATTCATGCTTTTTCCCATTGGCCAAAGTGAAGTGACTTTTTTTCAAGACACAAAGTCTTGAGGACACAGGAAACATTCTATATTTAATCTCATCTCTGTACAATTTTAGCAGTTAAGTTAGTTGCATGGAACTGAGAGGAAAGTTTTATCTCAATTCTGAGTACATAGCCTGGTAATTTGGGAAACTGTTTGAAAAATAAAGCAATATAATAGTTGTGCTATTTGAACAAAACATTTAATATAAAAGCTTTTTTTCTATTCAGTCAATATTGTTACTAAGGAACCACTAATTACTGTGCATCACGTTATAGGGGGCCCTGCCAAATCCATGCAAATCATGTGATTTATAATTCATAAATCCCCGATCCCCTGAGAAACTTTGCTCTTGCACTTAGACTAATTGAGTACTTATGTTCATCGATCCAGTCCATATAGCACCTTTAGTCCATATGGCAGCCTTTATTATAGGTCTGGGAACTTCTGCTGTCATATATCCCCTGTAGCCTATGCTACTGTACTGTTTCCAAAATCTGCTTCCTTGATCCTCTGCTTCATAATCCTTCAGTCTGTCAGCAGTCAGTTCTGCCCAAATCAGAGCAATATTTATGTCTGTCTCCCCCTAGCTGCAGAGGTATAAAGTCTGTGGTACAATACTGCCTTTTGGGGATGGGACTGCAGTGGTTAATTGATCTTACTAGTGGGGATGGGACTGCAGTGGTTAATTGATCTTACTAGTAAGGTAGTGTTCTGGAGTAGCTGTATAATACACTGGCTTAAATTGGTTCTAATATGCATTTCTCCCAGTAGTTGCTCTCAAAAATGGCTCACTTGTAAGAATTAGTCAACATTGGTGTTTATTTTTGGCTTTGCAGGCTTTTGTTGCATGTTTTTCTATGTGTAGAGGGTAGATAACTTTTTTTTAATCTTATAATGCAGTGGTTGCCAGTAGTTACAAATACTCAAATACACAGTCTAATAGCTGATATGTATTTGTTTATAATAATCAGTGCACCAGTGAAGGAGATAGAAACCTATGCAAATTTCATGCGCTGAACTAAAAATTAGAGTAAGGGAATAAAGATGTATTATGTTTCAGGATAATACTTCACACCTCATCACTGTTACCTACTGTCCTAATAATTTTTTGCATAGTTTTGTGATGTGCTATAATTGCAATTGTTACCCAGAAGAATGGCATCACTTAATTCTATCAAAACTGTGGAAAGATAGATGAATGACAAATTAATAATTTACCATCTTTGCATAATACTGTAGCAGAGAATACCAGAAGGATTGATGGCAGAAGAGGTTAACAAATTTTAGAGGCTTCCATTAGCTTTTCATTGTCATATGTTTGCGGTGCCGACTGAAATAAGCTTTGTAGGAGATCTCAGTCTAGGGAACTAATTACTCGTGCCGATTGCCACGCTGATGAATAGACCCTCATTGTATCGGTCCCCTGAAGACGAGGAGCAGTCTGTGATTCACGACTGCATCCTGGCTGATATTTGATAATAATTTTAACAGATAAATGTAGGAAGGCAGAATGATGAAGTGCCCATCCGTGCTCTACGACTATCAAAGGCATGTACATAGCCAGCTGTGTTCTGCCTTTTTTCTATAAACGCTGATGGAGAATTTTAAGTTATTAATCGACCTTTGAATAAACCCATAGCTTCTTGTGGTTTATAATTTTCCTTTGGTTAATTATTCCAAAATCGTTGGGTTTTACAACTAGAGCGTTCCAATTTCAGCATGACTGTAATACAGACTAAGTGTGAAAATATGATACTGGGGAATTTGATTCCAATACTTCAGTATTTTTCTGAAATTAAGAAATCAGAAAGATGAAAACTAGCGCTGCCTTTTCTTTGGTGTTAAAAAAAGCCACAGGATTCTAATGAAGAATGCAAAGGCAGTCTCCATTTTTATAATTTTTTTTTCGGTTGGAATTTTTAATGTCTACGAATTGTGTTTGAGAGTAGGGTTATACAAATCATTTTGGCTTTTGTTACTACATGTTTGAAACCCTTGTTTTACCTTAAATAAAACTCATTTCTGCCTTTAAGCCTCAAAGCTAGGAATGTAGATACCAAGTATTTTTTAACATTGTGATGTGTAAATTAATTGTGGCTATTCACTTGTCAGTGTTGGCAGGTATACCTTCTATTAGCTCCTGGATCAGAAATGGAATTCATATGCATTTTCATCTGTTGTTTTAATACTAGCTATGTAAACAAACAAAATCAGTGTTATTTAATTTGGCCGTACACGTTTTCAGGATATCATGGCTTTCTATGCCTCAGGCATTTTCTGTTTGTTTATTTGCTATACCTGGAATTGGCATTTTTTATACATTCTCTAGGCTAAAATACTGTTTCACAGTGGCATTCATTCGTGATCATCTAACAAGATAGTAACTGGCACTTGTATATGACCATATTAAAAAGATCTACGTATGTTTGGAACATACAATGGAAAATAATGAATTTGATATAACCTTTTCTAGATGTAATTTTTTAAAAGTATGCCTTCTATGTAGCAATTATTACACATCATAACATGTAGTTTTTAATTAAATGTAAAAACACAACTACATAAACCAGAAATGCAATCTGATTTGCTTGAAAATAGATTGCTGTTTCACTCTCCTGGAATGGTTTATTTAAAAACAGTAAATGGAAAAGAAATGCATTTTCTCGTGTTGTTCTAAGCCTCAGGGGCTAAATGTAATGAATATTTTAAGAGATTATTTTAATTAAATTCCTGCACATCTAAACAGAGTAATATTTTATTATCACATACATAACCATGTAACTGAGGTATTCATTAAAGTTAACACTTTCTGGACCAAGAATTCATGGCATGATTTACTGACCTTGTGCAAAAAGGCACAAATTAGGAAGAAAAATGAAGGGGGACAGACTTTGATTAATATAGGTAATGCTATACCATATTTATAATAGCCTTTTCCCTATTCTGGTTTATAAATGCAGTCACTGAGAAAGGTGCCCTGCTGAGGCTGAAATGAGGCTGAAATCGGAGCACATGCCACTAGAGTGTGGGGAAACTGATCACACTGTCAGCAATTCATTTCAAAATGATGTATTTAGTGCTCATTTCACCTTCCAAGAAAAAAGGGAAAGGAGTTCCTTAGACTGGAAGGTGATATTGTTATTTTCAAGGACATACCTAAGTAAAAGATTGCAGAAAGGGGGGAGGTTAAAAAAAAAAAAAAAAAAGGCGAAAGCAGTGCAAACAAGGAGAGCTTTATGCAGAAATTCAGCGCTACCATGCTGTTTGATAATTGCTAACATATGTGGCTCCTCTGTTTCATTGTAGTCGTCCTCGTGAGTTCTGGCGCCTTGACTACTGGGAAGATGACTTGCGGCGCCGGCGACGATTTGTGCGTAACCCCCTCGGATCGACACATCCTGAAGCGACGCTCAAAGCAGCCGGAGAACATGGTCAGTGTAAAATCTGCCGCTCGCCACCAGCGGCAGGTTACAGTACCTGGTGGCAAAGACTAGACCTTCCCTCTCGTGAGAATGCTGGAAAACGGTCCCAAACCCAAGGCTTCTGTCATTGCATTTCGTGTTCGATACGAGGATAAACTGACCGTTGGTGTTGGTGTTTGCTAAGCCCCCTCGTTTACATGCAGGGCTGGCACCTTGTGTATGCTTTGCATGCCACGTTTGCAAGTACAGTTTTTGCTAAGCAGAAGAAAAGTGGATGCAGTTTTGCCATTAATCCGTGGACACACTTCCTTGTAAATTACCTACTTATACTTTAGTAACTTCAGAAGAAGGTCTTTGCTGTTCAGAAATCCACAGCAATTATTTCAGTGAGCCTTAGCGCTTATCTGCCTATCATTACAGGTATATTAGAAGTTAAACTGCACAGATATTTGATTATGTGTAAGTCCTCTAGTTTTTCTGCAAGAATTTGATATGGAATAAATAGTAGTAAATGCTGAGATGTAGAGTTAGTGCTCAAGCAGCAAAATGGTAACGATGATTTCTACCTAGTGATTTAAAATAGGAGATAGGGGTTTTTTTTCTTGTCTTCTGATCAGGGATCTCTCAGTTATGTCTGCTATGTCTGTTCTTGAAGAGAATGAGTTTACAAAACTGAGTTTTATAAATACTCTCAGTTTGAGAATTCTATAGTAAATAAAAATATAAACAATCAAACAAAAACACACCCAAAGCTAATGAACTTTGGGTTTTAGTTAGAATTCTATGTCTTTGCAATCTAATGAAGATACATTAATAAGGTGGAAAAATCTTTCTTGTATTTAAAAATAATTTGCTTATATTGAAAGCTGAGTACCCTTCACCTTGAAGGTATATATCATGGAACAGAATAATTTAAATTTAGTGGTTTTTTTCTTTTTTAGTTTGTGAATTACTGCATACATACACACACAAATTAAATGTGGAGGCATAAACTTTATGCTAATTTAAAATCACAAACACTGTTGTGTGAATATAGAAGAACATCACTGTTGTAAAGTTAGTTTCCATCAGGCATTTTAACCTCTTGCACTCAGCCTTAAAGAGCCATTTCTGGAAGAAAATGTCTACAATATGTCAGCTGATATAATGCCAAATGTGACATCAGTCCTCTAAAATAAATGACCGTACAGAGAATAGTCAATAAAGTGATCTGAAAACAATGTTTGTAGAGCCCTACATCTTCGACTGTAGAAAGAGGAACAAGATGTAGAATTAATTAACCCATTTTTTGCTTTGGGGCGTGTTATTCTTAATAGTGGGTGTTGTTTCTACGCCATGGACTTTAAGGGCACTCGATTTTTTTCTGTTTAATACTCCACGGACAAACAACAACTGCCCCCCTTTTAATATTGTGGGTCCTTTAAAGTCAATAGATCTTGTTGCAGTTTTAAGTATTCTACTTATATTTTCATATTTGGTCTTTAAACTGTTTATCAAAATGTTAAAAATATCTTTACTTTTACTGAAAAATATTTAGAGCAACCCTTTATATTTGCATAACTAATTCTTCTGTAAGTAAACACAGAGTAATGCAATTTTTTTTATTTCATACTACTGTGATATTTTCACTAATCCATGCTATATTTCAGGGGCTGTGACTCATACTCAGTTTGTAATTGACAGGACTACAATTTTTGTCAATACAGAGAAAGAGTGAATAAAAGTAGCCCTATTTCATAGGTAGCTAATAGGCATGGCTGGTAGCTAACCCTGGTAATTTAAATAGAGCTAATTGTTTTCTGTTTGCCTTTCCGTTCAGATTTTGACATCCTTAGCAGTCTTCTATTATATTTAGTTTCCTTTATTCAGAATTTAAATGCATACTGCATTTGTTATCTGTTGTCATTCTGTTTCTTCATCTATCCAGTGAATGTTCTAGTTTACCTTAAGTCATTATTTAATGTGACTTCTGAAAATATAGATAGTTGCTATCTGCCTGGGTGTGTGTGTAAATGCAACTGTCTTGTTCCAAGTCCTTCCACTGGCAAGGTGTAAAATAGATGACCAAAGCACAAGCTCAAGTTCAACTGGAAACAACAGATAATGTATAGGAATGCAAAGGTAGTTGGGGTTTTTAATGTTTCATTTTGCATTTGTTTTTTTGGTGTGGTGTTTTTGTTTTGGCTTGGAGGGGGGAGCTGGGTCTCAGAAGGTAGAGTTGTCAGAAAGGTCGACTGGAGTGGTCACTTGGTCTATTTCTTTCCGAACAGTATTTATAAACTTTTAAGATTAACCAGTTTCATGTCAGAAAATCTGATTATTTTCAGATCTTTTGCAATCAGACTTTTGGACCCTGTTTTCATGATGTAGATATCCCTAGGATTTGCAGAATATTTTCTCCAGTATGTTATGATTTCATATCAATAATTTATCATTAATTATTCCATTTCAATAATTTTACATGTCTCTGAAGCAAAAGCGTTTTTAGATAATGTGTAAAAGGTTCCCTACTGCCTATTTGAGGTTTTCTCGAAACATAACAGACCAAAACCTAAAATTGGACTTAAGGGATTTTACCAGAAGGGAGGTGGGAAAATAATGCATAAATAATGGAAAAGTGCTATTGCAGTAACCATACTTGAAAACATGGATTTTAGCACAGTTTTCATTAGAAAGTAAACATTATCAACTGCTTGGTATCTTTCAAATACAGCCAGATGTATTCTGCACCCCAGAGAACTCACAGTGTAGGAGTCATCCCAATTTGCAACTGTGAAAATTATTCAGAAACAATCAGAAGCCCAGTAAATATTGTTCAGTAAAACCTGAGGAGAACAACAACAATCAGCTCTGTTGCAGCCTAGTTATGTGTCTTAGTAGCAAGAACCAATCTTTTCCAGGGATTGATTTGATTTGAAGGAGAACCTCTGGTGCAGAGGTGGCAGAATAAATACCTGAAGACTAATGTTCTCTGTTCAGACAATCAATACCAGCCCCATGACTATACTTCTGGCTACCTTCTAGTTAAAAACAAATTTTTTAATTCTGACAATTTAATTGCCATTCCCAAGTTCACATTAACTTGCTTGGGAAAAAAAGGCTTTAGGTAATTTTTCAAAGGAGGGGAAAAAAAAAAAAAAGATCCTTCCAAACTGGCTATTTGTAAAAGTCAGTCTAATAGTGTATTGTAAGGAGAGGAAAGAGAGGTGAAGGTGGTTTGGTAGAAAGTTTGGGATGGAAAGAGTTAACTCTTTTCTGTTCTCCCTTTCACCTACTGTTTAGAAATGGAACCAAAATACTTATATAGATGTGAAAAAAATGAGTACGTTAAACCTGTTGGTATTTTTAAATTGACGCCCAAATGCAAGATTTTATGAGAGAATCTTTAGCTGCTAGAAAATACCTTATCGAGATTTTTAAACAAGTGATTTATTATGGTTTTTAATTGACATTTGTTAAAAATTTGAGGAGAGGGGGATTAAAACAGTCTGACAGCCTATAACATTTCCATCAAGGCAATAGGTGGAGTTCAGGGCTTTGTGGCTGCAGAGGACTGGCAGCTGGTCACCTCAAGTATTGCAGTCGACTGGTTAGTTTTATTTGCCTCAACTCAAGGGATGAAAAAGAAGTCTTAAAAATAATATTTTAGAAATCTGGTGTGAAAGTGGTTGGGTTTTCCATTTTTATCTTTTTAAATAAATGGGAAGACTAGAGGGAGCCCTTTGTTAAAAAAAATATATATATATAGTAGGGGGTTTTTAATATACCTTTTCCTTGAATTGCTTTTCCTAGTATATTTTACCAGTCTTAAAAAAAACGCAGTAACTTCTGTATCATGCTTTTGGATACTTTATTTCTCAAATGGCTTTTAAAAACTGTAGTTTGCATGTAAGGTTAAGCTGTAGGCAGACAATTCAAAATAATGTGTCATTCTAGCAATGTCTTAAGCTTGGTCAGCAGCGTAAGCCAAACTGTTGTTTTTACACCCAAATGTTCCAGAGACTTAACTGGAATAAATACAACCCACTGCAGATGCCAAGATCTGTTTGCAAAAAGCTGCTTGAAGAAGCTGAGTCTTACAGAGAGGTTTGGGAAGGATTGCATGGAATTATACTAATGAATTATAATAATGAAATTGCTGTGCTAGATTAATACTCTGCCAGTAGTGCTAGATTAATACTCTGCCAGTAGGCTGCTATGGTCAGTGTGATACACAGGCCATGCCTTGAGGTTTTGATCCTGAAAAGGTGTGAGCAAGTGTGTGCTTAGATCTGCAGGACTGGAGCCAGAAGCTGCAGTCACCCCAACAATAGGCAGGCCTGGCAGAGAGTGATTTGGGTTGGAAAAGGCAGAGCAGGCTTTGGGACCTGAAATATGAAATCCAATGTAATATCCCTATGTGTATGTGTGGGAACTGAGTATGTCACATGATGTAGTGCTTTGTCATATGTTTCTCTGATCAGTAAATACATGGAGAGAACTGGACTGTGGCCTACCTACATAAGTGCATTTATCTACAGAATAGGTGAATCCATGTGGAATGTACTGTGTTCTGTGCAGATACTTGAGCCTGTGTGTGTTGGTTGCAGATGTAGTACTTTATTCAAGTCAGTACAGAAAAAGCAGATTCTGGTTCAGAGGGTGATGTTTCATTGCCTTCCAGTAGCTAGTCTGCAGGCATGTAGACAGGCCCTACATCTTCCTGTGCCTGTGTGTACACACGTTTTGTGCATGTCAGGAAATGTGGGTAGCTAGCATCGTGTGCAAAGAGGTGACAAAAACTTACAAAAGTGGACTAAAATAATTTATGCTCTAAAATCTCTTTTTAAAAAGGCAGTTACGTAAGATGTATGTTTTTGAATCAGTATAATATTATTAATTGGGGAAAGAAATAAAATCTGACTAAGTGAAAAGGACGAGGTAAGAGGTGTGTACTTCTGTTATCTAGTCATCTTTGGTTTGGAAGTTGCTGTACTGATTTTATTTTTTCTTAAAGACTGAAGGGCATAGTAGCATTATGGACAAGTTGTGCTAAGTATGAAAGTATTAAGCTTTGATTTTGGCTCTGAATTCAGTCTTAAATGAGACTAGCTAGAGGGCCAGTTTGAAATAGCATCTTCAGTATAACACAGACTCTAGTAGAGGAAGCAAAACATGCCGGGTCTGTACAATGCAGATGGGGTTTTTGAAACAACAAGTATAGTTTGCCTTCATTAAAAGAAAAAGGACCCCCCCCAAAAAAGGAAAGGAAAAGAATTTATTATCTTGGACTTCATCCTGAGGTGGTTTTGTTCTGGTTTACTTTTTTTGATCTTTAAGAGTGCTGGTAGGGCATTGAATAAGAGTGCATGTGGTGTGTGTTAGTACACTGATGGTAATTTTACTGCTGCTAACTGAAAATCCTCAAGGGGGAGTTAATTACAGGAAAACCTTCCTAAATATCAGCCGCATATTTTCCATGACAAGAAGGTTTTCGACTCACATTGAACAACTCCAGAATCCAAGTTATCATTATTTACATGAGCACATTTTGCAAGAAAGTAAAATTTATGTTCGTACAATGCAATTAAAACTTTACAGTAATTTTTTTTAAGGCTTGTTTACAAATGGCAGTTGGGCAGAAAGGATCATGGATACATTGCATTTTATGTTGTATGACAAGTTAAATTTCCTTTTATTTGTGTTTTTGTGTGGTTCCTTTGGGGTGGGGTTTTTTGTTTAATTTTTTGTTTGGTTTTTGTTGTTGTTGTTGGGGTTTGTTTTGATTTTATTTTTGTTTTTTGTGAGATTAAGGCCTAAACCAAAACCAGGGTATTTGGTCATTTGGGTTTTTGTGTTGTTGTGGTTGTTTTTTTATTGCTAGGGTTTGTTTTTTTTGTTGGTTGGTTTTTATGGGTTTTTTTGGTGGTGATTGGATTTTTTTACTTTTCTGTAATTGAAAAGTTTTATTATTTGCAATTTATGTGCATATATTTACTTAAACAATTTAAAATTTTGTATTGCCACCGGGGAATTGCTGCCTTCTGTAAATGTTTGCAGATTAACATATTTTTAGAGTAAGCCGGTGGAGCTTCAAATCAAGTGTGGCAGCAATCAGAGCGAGCAGCAACCAGTGTGTTGAAGTTAGTTGGTCCTGATTTGTTTGGTGAATGTTTTTCAAACACGGCTGTGCCATGGGTATTCTCAATGCATCTTTTTAAGACACAGTATTTTTATTTTCACCTTAAAAAAAAAAAAAGGAAAAAAACCCCAACACATACACTGCTGTGTTTTGGCATTTACCACAGCAAGAGATAACTTACATGTAGGGCAAGTAATTGCCTGTTTTTATTGCCTTTTTTTCTTTTTCCTCTTTTTTCTTTTTTCTCTTTTCCCTATTTTCTTTTCCTTTTTTTTTTCTTTTTTTTTTTTTTTTTTTTTTTCTTTCTGCTGCTGCTTGGAGCTTTTAATTTAAATTAACCCGGTTTGGAGGCAGCAGCGCTCCCGGGGCCGTGCGGGGAGGGGGGGTGTCGCTGCCCGGGCACGGCGGTGACACATTTCCCTTCCCCGTGACGGTGCGCAGGGCGAAACAGGCGCTTCAAGTCCATCCAGAGCTGCTCGTTCACTTCTCTTCCATTCCGAAAATCCCGACGTGAGCCCGGGAATGCCCCAGTGATGCTGGAGCGCTGTGCCCCTTGGAAGCAGGTGCACGCTCTTCTCTGCCACCAGCCGCCATCCTGGGACAGATTCGTCTCCCCACACACCACCTTCCCACAAAATCCACATCCCGCTCCCGGCGGACCGCGCCGCGAATGGGAGCGGGAGGAATCCGAGGGCTGCGGCTCCAGCGGGGCCGGAGTCCGCACCCCTTCGCCTTCCCCGTTCCCGGGGGGTTTCCCGCCGGGATGCCGCGGGAGCAGCCCCTGCCTGGAGTGGGGCCGGGCGACTTGTGCCGCCCTGTGGGGAAGCCCCCGGGCCGCCCCCTCTCCGGCTCCCTTTATCCCCCGCCGAGGCCGCCTGTTGCGCTGCCCTCGGGCGGGTCTCGCCGCTCCCGGCCCTCAGGGCACGGTGCTTCGCCTTGTCCCCCTGAGCTGTGCTCGGTTCCATCCCAGTGGCGGTCCCGTGTGCTTGAACCATGGGTTTGGGAGTCAGGTTAACACACCGCGCAGTCGGGACCTGCCTCCATCTCCCCTTCCCTGGGAAGGCTGCAGGGGAAGGGAATCCGCTGTGTCCTTTTCCCCTCTGTCGTAAACACTTGAAATAGAGTTAAACGCTGCAGAGAGCACTGGATAATTTTGAGCAGGCTTAATAGGATTAAAACTAGATGTGTCCTAACATTAGAGGATTAAGACAGGTACTTCCACAACTAGTCCTAAACAGTTTTCTTCCTGAACTTTCATAAAAAAAAAAAATACACTCCTTTGTCACTGCTGCCTCTGAGACCTGACTGACAGCAATGTGTCTCTCTTTCGTTTCAGGTCCCAATGAGGATATACTTGTTAAAGGAAAGCAGTCCATCAAGAGTCAAGTTTTAGGAAACCAGAACTCAGAAAGTGAGATTCTCTTGGAAGGCGATGATGATATCATGTCATTCATGGAGGAAAGAGAAGTGGAGAACTTAACGGGTAATTTCACCTATCTGATTTTCTCCTCGGCTTGTTTTCTGTTTAAGTTCTAATCTCCCAGTCTCTGCAGTGAGTCATGATTTGGGATACACATTGATAAATTGTTGCTTCTCATAATTGGGCCGTTAAGGTTTATTTGAGGAGAGTTGTGCATTTGAAGAGAGTTTGTGCACTCTCTGTTATATAAGTCTTTCTGACTTATATAACCTCCTTGCTTCTGCAGTAGATGTCCATATTCTAGGAGACCCCCCTTAAAGAAAGTAACTCTACCTTGAAACAGGCTTTCTTTGTTTTTTGATCTCATTCCACTCAAATCATTAGACCTAGTGGACAATTAGGCAAGTCGTCTGTAATTAAAGGGTTTTGAGACCTCTAATATTTTTCCTGAGTCTGTAAAATTGTACATATTTGTTATTTACTTGAGTGTGAAGGATTTTTACACTCACTGGATTTAACTTCATTAAATCTCTAGACATTCCCCCATTGAAGTTCTTCTTTCTCCACAGACTGTAGTCTTATTAGACTTCACTTTTTTTTTTTTTCTGAAGAAGGAGAAATAATACTTCAGGTCATTGAACTTAATTACTTTTACACAGTCACATGCAGCCTTTGCTGATGTTGCAATCTAAGTGCAGTGGATCCATTTCTGTACATTTCAAAATGGAAAACTGGAGTAAGCAGTGGTTCAGGGACTGGGAGTTATAAAGTGTCTCGATTGTTATTTGAGGAATGTGAGTTTTACAAGGAAAACGCAAACTTCTCTGTGTTCATTTGCTTCTCCTCTGGTATCTTATGTACATTTACTTCGAAGAGAATTGTCAGTTATTGGATAATTCTGGTTCCCGTAGAAGCTACTAGTATAATCTTACATTGATATGTATCATATATATAATTCACTGAAAATGCTGAAAATGATTATTTATTGGCATTTTGCTTATCCATGAACTGCATTCCACTCCCTTTAATTAAAAAAAAAAAGCAAAGTTAAAAATGCAGCATAATGAATAAAGAAAACCTGCGTAGGAAGAGTAAAGTAAAATAAATTAACAGGAGAATGATGCAATGGCATTTTCTGTATACAAATCTTTTATTTTTCGCTCCCTACAATGAGCTTCCTTCTCAACAGCCTTCTCCACGTTTCCTTCTATTATTCATTCATTGGTTCGAGTAATACATTCATACTGTAATAGAGGTGAAAGGGGAGTTTAATTATATAATCTTGACAATGGCAATAGGATTAAGAAGTAATCCTCACTAATAAAGTGGTGTGGGTTAGAAATGAAGTGGAAATTGTCAGGGGTCTTCTACAGGACCTGGACTGCCCCAGCTTCTGCAGCTGTCTGCTTGCCCTGTAATTGAATGTCTGCGAGTGATTGAAAAAATGTTATTTCTCCTCTGGATTACATGCTAATGTACAGGGGGCAAAGGGAGACAGCAAAAGAACACATAGCTCCTTATTTCATCCATTTGTGGGGGTGAGCTTTGGGAAATCATGGCAGTTCCACAGCTATCTCATGCCCATCTGCAAACACAATGTATTTGTACATTGGGAATAGAGGGCAAAGCTGCTCTGATCTCAGCAGAGCATCTCTTCTTTTGTCCTAGTGGCACACATTGAGATTGATGTGAGATTAAGGACCATCACCCTCCTAACAATCGATGGAAATGACAATTCATCTGAATTTTTTGTCAGTTATTCTCACGTTGATTACCTGAACGTGTGTACCTCCTTTATAGATGCTTTATTAAAACAAAATTATCTGTGTCAATTTAATTTCTTCCACTGTTTTGCAAAAGTCAGATAATACTGCAGCCGAGGAACTTCATTTCCTTACCTCTTAATCAGCTGGATGACAAACCTAAACCTGTTTTCTCTCTGTATGTGTTAGTTTATATAATAGGTTCTGCATTGTCAGATCTATGCTGAACCTATTGTTTTCAGTAGTAGTCTGATTTGTCCCTGTGATAAGCCCTGTGGAGATGTGATTATTCCAATAAAAATTCATTCAGTTGGAAACCAACCCTCCAGCTGTTTACTCCCACAGTCCCCGAGCTACACTAACACTGTATGGATTCCTTGAACAATATTTAAAGTGGAATCAAAAGCATCTTTAAAACATTTTACTTTAGGCTCTATAACATTGTGTAACCTTAACAATAGATTTTTAGCATCCATGAGGGAACACTTTACAGTTAGACAACTTTGAGCCTTGACTGCTATGTTCATCTTGGTGAAAAGCTATGGAAACTTTCCGGTAACTAAAGAACACATCAGACAGTAAGATTTCAAGTGTTCGTGTGTGCACTCTCTGTATTGCATATAACAGAAGGCATGCAAGTCTATAAGTTTCTCAGAAGGAAAAACATGTCTGAGTAAAAGCTAAATACTGCCATGCTAAAGCCAGCTCTGTATAATGTATGCAGCAGTTTGCAATTGTAGCTGCTTCAGTGTTCAGCAGCACAGAGACACTGCAAATCTATTACATATGTTCTTTTCCAGGATAAAAAGAGTTTTGCTCTTGAAGGAAGAGCTATAGTCTTTGCTTTATTTTAATGTTCTTGGCTTGAAAAGCAAATAATTTGCACTCGCGTTCTTTTCAGTTTGAACACTGTTGGTGTTTTCTGGCTTTGGCAGGTCCAGTTGCCCTCAGCACACCAGCTCAGCTTGTGGCACCCTCAGTAGTAGTGAAAGGCACTCTTTCCATCACTCTTTCTGAGCTCTACTTTGAGGTGGATGAAGAAGATCCTAGTTTTAAGAAAATCGACCCAAAGGTAAGAGATCATTGACCCTGAGCTCTGAGAGATGATGACAAATTACCCAAGACCTTTAATTCTTCACTCGACTTCCTTTACCTCTATTGGTCTGCAGTGTTGCTGCTTTAATAACTTTGTGACTGACCATATATGTTACTGAACTTCACATAGGTGACACCTCCTTTCCTTCTCCTTTTTCTCTCCCTCCCACAATTCGCCCCTACTTGAATGTTAATTAGCTTGCTGTGAATAAAGCTCCAGGGAGATGTCTTAAATAAAGACATCTTGAATCACAGGCCTGTGTGAATACTGGAAAGTTCAAGGAGGCTTTTAGCCCAAATGCTCTGGTTTACTTTCCTGATTTTGTGTGATGGCAATGTAACATAGTGCTAAACTTCCTACTCTCCTAAGTTTTCAGTGCTTCTGTGGTATTTATTCTATAGAAGATTTTACAGGGCCTGTTATTATTTATTGTGCCTAAATAGAAAACATAATTGCCCTCCTGAAATATGTTTCTGAACTGACTTGCTAATTTCCACAAACTTTACTTGCTCCAATTTGCTTTTGTTTAAAATTAGTAACCTTCAGTAGAATTCCAATTTCAAAGGGAATGTATTTTGCAATTAGCTTGAATGTTTTCTGCAGTGTCACAGCAGCATTTCAAAAGTCTGAGGCAAATGGTAAATATTCTCGCATCCCCAACTTAAGCACAGTCGTGGCTCTTGGTTTTTTAAATATCTGCTTAATAGTAAACAAGGTAATAATTTCTTTGTGAAGGCTACTATTGGAAGAAGTAGTGGTTTTCTGCTTGTCTGTAGAGAATAGCTTGTGTGTTAAGCATCAGTTCAGTTCTTTGTTCCTACTGAGTAAATTGCTCGTATCTGTATTAAAAATGGCATTAGGTTGGAAAACTGGGATTATCAAATCCTATCAAGGAATAAATTTATTTTGAAAAGCAATGCTCTCAAATTGTTAGAGCTAGATTTTAATATAAGTAATTAACTAGAATTGGGATTTTTATGTGATATCGTAAACGAGATTTAACTTTTCTTTTGGTCCTGAAGTATTTTTGAAATATATTGGAAATTATTTCAAGTATGAGATAGTTCTTAAAATTTTGCAATACTTACTCTTTTCATTATGTTTAACTAAAAGAAACCCACCAAAACTGAAAAACACTTAGTGGTGAAAAGGATATAAATGTAAACTGTAAAGTCAGTTTGATATGTTACTGTATTGCATTTTCCATCTAAAATCTTCTGCTTTGTAATGCATTAGCATGAGAAAAGTCTTACAGATCTGAATTATTCTACATTTTTTACCATGTTTAGCACATAGAGTGTTTGAGTACAGTTACTAATTCTTACCATTCCTGTTACATGTTTTATGGGAGCATTGACATACAACATATATATATTCAGCCTCCTTTCTTTTCTCTTGTTTTTGAGTATTTGCTAGTTTGTTTTTTTTTTCTTAACTATGAGTAGGCATTCTGTTTTGGCTTTACTGTATCTTTTATTCTGCATCTGAGAGATTTTATTTGGGTTCTTATAAAAGGAGGAGTTGGTTACGTGAAATACTGGCTACAACTCTTACATTCTGCTTGCGATTGTTACTTTAGCTGGACGTCTTAAAAAAGACCTTTTGTAATGTCGGAGGGGGGGCGGGCTAAAAATAAAATCGGAATAATTTTATCTTAAAAACCAAGTAAGGTTACAAAGCAGCTTGTTTTCAAGCATTAACACCTCCCTGCCCCACCCTCTGCTGAAGTCAATGTACCTTGATAGCGCTGACTGGAGCTGCTATAGAAAATGCCCCTTGGAAAAAAAAAAAACCCAAACCAAAAAACCAAAACCCAAACAACTAATCCGCTGTAGCTCAGCAAGCCTGCTTAATTAATGAGGCTTCATCTGTTTGATAAATTTAAGTTCCCTGTATATTTGTCTAAACTACTGAAAAGAAAACATTGTGACAAGTTCCTGAAGGAAAACCTGCCTCACGTAGCGATAGCATCGGCAGCGATACGATCACAGTTTACACGCGAGCTCCGGGCTGTTATGGGAAGGAAAGGGTAGCCCCGTGGGCTAAGCCCGTTTTGCCGAGTGATCCAGGATCAGCGCTGGGGGAAAGCGCTCTGATGACTCCACAGGAGGCTTGCGGAGCTCAGCCGGGGCTGGAGAGGCCGGGAATGCGGCGGCGGGGTCGCCCCCGCGCACCCCGCTCCATCTCCCGGGCTCCTCCCGCAAGGGATAATTTCGTTTTTAACTTAAAGGCAAAAGCAGCTAATGTTTGACTGGGTTTTTCTTTCCGGATCCGTCCAAAAAGAAACGAAAGTAGTCCTCTGGGGCGAGAACTTACATATTTTTACCTCCCCCTTGCTCCCGAAAGGACATGAAAACTTGCTCGAAATGCTCCGGCAATTTTTCGGGCGGCTCGTGCGGGTAACGCTAACGTTTTTAAAGCTTAGCAATGCGTTCCCGATAAAAATCCTGCCAGTGTTTCCAAGTCGTCCTTAGCAATCTTAAAGCGAAATTTCTACGGGAAATCAAGCAGATTTTCTTTGGCTTCGGGAGGGGGGGCTCGGGCGGGGAAGGAGATCGGCAGAGAGCGCCCGGGCGCCGCTGTAGGATCGGGTGGTTTCCTGACGGGTTCCTGCTTATCTCCCCGTCTGACTATGCTGAGGTGCGATTTTATGCTGTACTTAAAAATCTGGGGGAAACAAATGTTTGTTTAAAAAAAATATCGACCGGTTACTCTAAATCGCATTAATTATTCAGGGTAGATCTATACTTCCCTCGTGTCAAAGTCAAATGGGGGTACCGCGTTTGCTCTGGAAAGCGAAAGTGAACAGCAATGAATTTTTAAAACAAAATGCAGCGCTTGAGATTTACTGGGGAAATTTAAAGGAAAAAAAATTTTAAGGAAAAAAATTAAAGGTGACGACTGTAGGGTGGGAAACGGCATGCTCCAATTCTGACTAAATTGTGGCGAGCTGCTGTGCGATGCTCCATATATTCACAAAATTTAGAATGGAAGTTTAAGGTAATAGAAATATAGCAGATGTTGTCACATTCTGAACTACAGAATATATAAGATTTTTTTATCTTAGATGCCCTCTTTTTTTTTTTTTTTCCGGTAGATTGAAACTAAAGGGAAGTTTAGAAAACGTCAGTCAATATGCCAAGCTAAGGCTTGGGCTAGGTGTCGCGTTTAGACTATCTTTACATCTCATGTTTTCGTTTCTACTAAAAAATTTACTTTTGAGGTTCAGAAAGAATTTACTTTCCTGAATTTAAGAACCATTCACGAAAAGTCAGCTTAAAGTTAAAGTAATATTTTTATTACTATTTGCAACAAGTCAGTTGTGGGGCACATAATCTGACCTTGGCACCGAAATACATTTAACATCAGTAAAACTTTTTTAAAGGGGGATTTGTACATATAGTTAAATAATTTTCACTTGGTGACAACATTCAGGCAAACAAGAGAGCATAAGAAAAGGACTATACATGGATTGGAAAATGTACCTTTCGGGTTTCGTTTTGAAGTTGCAAAAGTCCGATCGCTTCTTTTTGTGACATTTTAAAAATTCACATTGGAGGACGGGAGGAGAGGCTCTTCCTTTCTTCCGTGCAAGGCGGTGAGAGTTTATGCCGTCGGCAAGTTTTTAAAGGCCGAGCTGCAGGTGGGGGGGGGGGGTGGCGGGGGGCGCGTGTTTTTCACCGCCTCTTTCCGTCGTCGTTCGCGTTAAATAAAAAGTTTTTTAGGCGCTGTTGTTGTTTACGGAGGGCGAGTTTTTGTGCGCGGGGGTGTTAACCCTATAGCTTGTCGAGGCTTTTGGGATTGGTGAGGATTTCTCTGGCTAGCCTCCAGGTCTGTTTGGCAGCGCTTTCCAGGGCCGAGTGGGGTTTGCCCTGAAAGAGGTCTAGGTTGGGCAGGAAGTAGTGGGGGCAGCGCCGGCACTGCAGGCAGGAGATGAGCTGCAGGAGGATGCCGTTCAGCCGGTCCCCCAGGCACGCCTCGTCCCAGTCGGTCTCCCGCGGGTGCTTCTCGCACTCGTACAGCAGCAGCGTCTTCATGTGGTAGTTGTTGAGGGGCTGCCCGGGCAGCTCCAGGTGCCGGTCGCGCAGCGTCTTCAGCACCGAGAGGCACTTGTTCCGACAGCCGCCCATCAGCAGCCGGTTCTCGGCCTCGCCGAACTGCAGCACCCAGGCGTCGCTCTCGGCCGAGCTCTGCTTGCCCGTCAGCGAGTAGCACTCCTTGGAGAGCAGGTTGAAGCCCTCCGCCTTCACCTCCGCCACCCGGTTGGGGCCGGGCCAGGGGATGTGGGGCATGGGCCACTGCGCCGCGCTGCGCGGCCAGATCCCGGTGCACTTGAAGGCGGGCGTGATCTGCACCACGTACCGCTCCCGGATGCGGAGCTTCACCTCGCTGGTGTCCGCGATCATCTTCACCACGTCCCGGTAGCTGCACTTGTCCACGGCCTGGGCCACCAGCGTCTGGAAGCGGGAGCGGATCTTGCGGGCGGACAGGTAGCCCGAGGCGGTGATGAACTCCACCCAGAGGGACATGCTGCGCTTGCGGCCGTCGCTCAGCTTGAGCACGGCGCAGCCCGGCAGGGAGCCGTCGTCCACGAAGTTGAAGACGCCCATCTGGTTGAGGTAGAGCACCACTTCGAACTCGGTGGGCGAGATCACCTCCAGCCCCTCGTAGCGGGCGTCGATCTCGCTCAGGGAGCTGATGAAGCGGGGTTCCTGCACCTCCACCTCCTTCAGCACGTCCGACACGACCTTGCACACCTCCCGGATGGTCTTGGCGATGGCCGCCTTGCGCGCCTGGCAGCGCTCCGTGTAGTATTTGTTGAGCTGGTAGACCAGCTTGGCCTGCGCGGCGATCATGTTGGGGCACAGGTCCGGGCTGTACACCGGGCTCTCGCAGTACGTTGAGGGATCCAATGCTTTAGCGGTGGCTGCAGCTTTGCGGAGGGCACCAGCCAAGTCGCAGACCCCCACCGCCTCCGGGAAGAAGGCGGCAGCGGCGCGCCAGGGAGAGCAATTAAAGAAATCGGGGAGGGCGGCGAAGCACAAAGGAGCGAAGCCCAGCGCTGCCCCGGCGAGGAGGAGGAGCAGGAGCAGCGGGACGGTGCGGGCTGGGCGGCGGCGGTGCCGGTGCCGGAGCCGGTGCCGGAGCTGCGGGCAGCCCCCGCGGGATCCCGGAGCGCAAAGTTTTGGATGGCGATGGGGGCAGGGAAGTCCACGCTGCCTCTGCGCTCAGGCGCCCACCCCCCCGCGCAGCGACGAAAATGCTGTTTCAATAGTTCATGAAAAAAACCCAACAAAACAGCAAACAAACTTCCCCAGGACTCGCAGAAGGTCCCCGCTGAAATGCCGGTCGGCGGCGAAGTTTAAAACCGCACACGGAACGGGAGGAGGAGAAGAATGCGAGCAATGCCCACAGCGGAAGAGTGAACTCTCTGTCTGTTAGTCTGTCTGCCTCTCTCTCTCTCTCTCTCTGTCTCTCTCTTTCAGTCCGTGGCACCGCCAGAGATGTGCATGAGTTTGGCTGCCGCTCGCTCAGACTGTCAGGGGGTGTTGTTGATTTCCCTTTTCCTGCTGGAGGCGTTGGCTGAACCCGGCTCTGTGGCTGTCTCTATCTTTACGCGCAGACGTGTGCACTTGGTCTGTGATCTCTCATTCCTGTCCTGCAGCTCTATATGGATTGTTGTGAGAGAGATGTATTAGAGAGTTGTTGACGTTGTTGGTTGGTTTTTTTGTTTTGTTTTGTTTTCTTTGCACAAGACTGTGTTTTATCCTGAGCGGGAGGAGGGCGTAGCTGCCGTGCCTGGGATGGCTTCTCCTCCCCCTCCCCACCCCTGGAGGTGCGCGCCGAGGCTCCCACTCTCCGCGCCTCTCCTCCTGCAGCGCCGTGTGCCCGCGTCTCTCGCTCTCCGTGTCGGCGGCGGTGCCGCCGGCCGCTGTACTTTATGAATGGGGCCGCGGCGCGGGCGCGGGGCGGGGCCGCGCCGCCAATCGCCGCCGAGCTGTCAGCGGCGCGGCCAATCGCGGCGGGCGGCGGGCACGGCACCGCGGGGGCGCGCGCACACCACGCGCCCGCGCGCTCGCCCCCGCCGCGGCCCCGGGGAAAGGGGAAAAGGGAAAGGGGCGCGCCCCGTCCGCTCCGCGCTACCGGGATCAGCCGGCCTTGGAGCCGGGATGGGATGCGGTAGAGGGGGGAGGGTCTGAGCGGGTTGGGAAAAAAAGCTCCCCCTGCAACTTCGCCGTGGAGGCAGGTGAAGGGTGGGTGAGGTGAGCGCGCTGCTCCCTCCGCCCGCTGCGAGGGGACCCGGCGGCAGCGCCGGTGTGTGCGGCGAAAGCGGGAGAGAGGCGGGACGGTGCTTCACCGCAGGCATAAATCTTATTCCGCTTAATGCCGGGCTTGCAGCAGTGACAGTGAGACCGTCGCCGGGGCGGCGTGGCACGCACCTTGTTTTACTGCCCCCAGTCACCTTAATTTAGATAAATCTCTTGCCGTAAAGTTCTGTTCATTCTCTTAAAGCGCAGGATTGAGTTATTCGAAAGGAAACGATATTTTATGCAAGTTTGTATTAATAAGAATATTGAACGATTCGGACATAAAGCCGTAGCTCCGTTACGTCAGTTCGGAGGGAGACCCCGGGCAGTACCTGCTGCAGAGCAGCCAGAACTGTTTCTCCTGCGGGAACTTAGGCTAACGGGAGGGCACTTTCCACATCTTCTGTGCTCGGGTGTGTGTGTCCTTGGAGGCTGTGCCCTCCCTTGGACTCTCGCAGCCCTGCCAGGAGCGGGACCGGGGCCGTGACCGTGCGGGACGCGATGCGCTGCTCCCTGCGGAGCCTCCCGTTAACCCGCTCGCAGCGGTGGGGCTCGCTTTTCTTGTTCTCCCCTCCTTTCGCCGCAGCTGGCTGATTTTAATAAAGAAAATATCGCCGTCTGTTTTCTGTGTGCGTTTAAATTAGAAACATGTCTTGTTGCCGACCGTACCGCTAGAAGAAGTACGGACGTGCCCGGCGCCCGTGCGGCTCCACGCTCCGCGAGGAGAGGATCGGCTCCCTGATTTCCATCCGTGCCGCCGGGGCAGTCTGCGCCCGGAGACGGGGGTCTGTGCCCGGTGCTGGCGGGGCCCGGGCGGGCGGCGGTGTCAGGTGTCCCCGCCGGGCCCGGCCCCGTCGGGAGGGAGACGAGCCCAGGGAAGGCTCCGAGGAGAGCAGCTTTCAAAGGGATGGGGGAGAGGGGCCAGGCTGCCACGGGGGCAGAGTCGCTGGCGCCGCTGCTCGCACGGTCTCTCGGCGTCCCGGGGATGCGCGGGCCGGAGCGGGGCTGTCCGCCCCGGGGCGCGGGTAAGTGCCGGCGGATCTGCCGCCTCCCCGAGGCCGCTCAGGGTGCTCGGAGGCCCCGGGGCGCGGGCGGCAGCACCGGGCGGGCATCGCCTGCGCGGAGCTTCTCTTGGCGGCTCAGCCGGCCGGGCGGGGCAGCGAGGGTCCTACGCCTCGGCTCCGGACGCCCTCCGGCAATTGTAGAGTTATTTAAGGCTACGACTCTTTTTCACACGCCCCGTCGAAGCTCCCGGGGCGGACGGGGGCTCACTCGCCGCCGGTCCGGCGAGGTGCTCTGCACCTCGACCCCTCCGATCGGTGGTGGGCAGGAAAGCTCCGCGGGGTCTCGCTTCCTGCAGCCCTGGGGTTTCCCGCGTTCGTGGAGGAGATGCCGGAGCCGTCAGGCGACCCGGGCAAGGGTGGGGGGACGCGCGTTCCTGTTCTCAGGGTAAAAGCAGAAGGAGGGAACGATTCCCCTCCCACACTCCCCCCCCCCCCCCCGTTCGCGATAAGGTGTCTAATGATGTAGCGTTAGCGGTGTTCAGATTTAAAACAATTCATTACCAATTTTCCTGCCTGAGGTTGAAGCTCTAGTAAATAATAAATCAGCTAAACAAAAGCTGACTTTAATTTATTGCCCCGACGCTAATTAGAAACATCATTTGAGCAATAAACTTAAACACTTCCAGCAAATAATGCACGTGAAACCCTTCTCTCCTGTGTCTGGGCGTTTGTGGCCGCACTGCATTAAGACCAGCTTCATCTGTGGCGGAATTTGCTCTCGCCGGGATGAATAATTGAAGGGGGAACAGGATCCGAGGAGGCTATAATTGAAGAGCCCTTGTCACCTCTGCTTTTATGTATGTTAGTGTAGAAGTCCATCAGCAGCTCCTTGATGGTGTATAAAACGAAGTGGCATCCCCTCCAGCAGCAGGAGATACTGTATTCCATTAAAAAGACCGTGTGCGTGTGTGTGCCGCGGAGAGGGAAACTCTCAGGGCTAAAAGCCACTTGAAGTCTTCAGACCGATTGATCTGTATTCCCTCGTTATAATCCGTCTCATCATACTTGAGTTAATGAGGCAGGGGCGGGGGTGATCTGATGGTCCTTGACAAATTCATTAGGGAGGCTGCGGGACATTTTATTTGACTGTTAAACATCGTGTTTGTTTGGTTTAAGCAGTGCCAACATCAGCATGCCGCTGCCTGGAGCTATAGTGTTTTGTTAGCGAGGGCTTCTGTAAAAAGATACTGGAAGGGGGACTCGGTGTGCAGTGTTTGCTCTTGCCTGGGCTCCTCCTGCCCCCTCCCGCTCGGTGCAGCGGGGAGCTCGAGCTGATGTAAATCCAGGCGTGCAGGCATGGTACGTGCCACGGTATTTTCTTCACGCTGAGGATGGCAAAGTAGCAGCGAAGGGCTGCTATTAAATTTGCAAAGACTTTTTCTTTCTTTCTTTCTTTCTTTTTCCCTAAAAGAATGCTATGTGTTTGTATTAACCCTCAAAACAACAGAAGAAGAAAACAGCTCAGAGTTTCAGCAATAAGCACACAAGTTTCTTGCTGTGTTATGATATAGCATACTTGCATTTCATTGCCTATCCAGCTTATCACCGTGGCATATGTTACATACTTCACAGCCTTTTTATTCGGAACGTTGTATTTTAAGGTTTCTATAACATGCTGCTGATATAAGCTGTAATTTTTAAGGCAAATCAAAGTTTAATCAAATTGACTTGAGGCTATTAAAGGATTTCTGCCAAATCTGCCCTTTTTCTCTCCCTTGGTGAAAGTGAGGGGGAAAAGTGAATTCAGGAACAGGTGCTCCCAAAAGGGTAAGAAGCATTTTTAAGAATAGCATATGAAATATGAATGTGTATGTATATGCTTTGTTCATGGCAGCTTTGTAGATGAGACCCAGCTAGCATTCCATTATTTTCTACTGGTTGGTTTCCTCTCTGTCCTTTCATTTAATGGAAACAGTTTTGCAGAAAACGGAGTAATTAATCTGCTCGTGGAACTTAGCATTGTATTATTTTTTTCCTGGAGATCAGTCTTCAAACATTCTCAGCTTTAAGTGCTTTGTAGGACTCTGCTTCCATTTATAGAAGAACAGTATGGGAAAAGAGCTAGTGCCCTTTGCCTGTCGTTTTCATACATTCCTGCACTGCTGATGAAGCTTGAACTGCTGCAGGGAATGTATAGATTTGAAAAGAAATGATTCAGTAATGCACGTTGTGTTTCTCCACAGCAAAACCGGGTTAATAGTTACAGCAAATGCTGCTGTGGGTTTGACAGATAAAATTCCTTTTACATTCAGTGGTATACAGTGTATACCTTTTCTTGAAAGTCATGGCTTGGCTTTGCTATCTGCTGATCTGTTCTAAGGACTGTATGTATGAAGTTAGTTGATGGCGCATACTGAGGACAAAAGATGATTTCATTTCTGGACATGTCATTAATGCATCTTGTCAGCTAAGAGTGTTGCATAAATCTTGTACCTTTTTTTTCCCATAAAGATTGAATAGTATTTTAATTAAATAATTTATACATGTTTCTAAGTCTCCCTTAAATTTCGTTTCTTCAGCGGGAAAGAGAAGGCTTCCAACTACTCCTTTAAGTAGCTTACCTTTACTTTCCTGTTCAGTCCTAAAATGTGAACGTATTCATAATCTGGTGTTTAACCATAAGCAATCTGCTGATGAGGGCTTTCTCTAATGCCTTGAACCTTGAATTAAAGGTAGAATCTTCTCTTTTCTCATAGTGACTGATGGTGACTTCTTTTAGCTGTAGACTGCTTTGAATACCAAATGCTGTTTTGTAAATTTGCCTTTAGTAAGTTGGCAATCAGAGAAAGGCAGACATGTGCAATAAGAAAGAACAATTTTAGTGCTTTTTGTAAAATTTTCTTCTTGTTAAAACATCATGTGGGCCTTTTGTTTGGATGCAGTTGGGGTGGGTGCATGCTGTTTCATCCATTAGAAAAAACCAAATTCATATATGTTGACTGGTCTTTATTTATAATAATTACTTAATTATATTAATAGCATAACTTTTTTAAAAAGTATGAGAGCATATGACATGCCAGGATTTTATCAACTTGACCTCCAATTGAGTGCAATAACAGTTATTTACTTGAGAAAAATACAAGGTGGACTAAAGAGATAATGTCTTGTCTGGTTCTTAAAAACCCTATGAAGGTAAATCAGCACTTCTTTGAAAGTATGAAAAATAAAAAGATGTTATAAGCAAAATTCATGTTTTGGAAATGAAAAAAAAGATTAATTCGCAGGCGTTTGGGCACAGCTTTTCTCTCTGTCAGTAGCTTTTCTACGTTTGGTGCCTTAGATGTTCACATCTCTGTGCATGTGCCTGATCATGCCAGCAAAGAATAGCCTGTGTGGTTTTATTGGTTAGGCACCTATTTTGAAGATAAAAATCTTCATGCAGCCTAGTCAAGACGAAGCACGTGTGTAAGTTAACCTAAAATTTCCTAAACTATACCCTTTTAAAATGTCTATTTCTAGCTCCAGAAGTGAAAGCTTCTTGTTAATAAGCTTATGTTTTTAAAAGTGCTTTTTCAAATACCACGTAGAGCAATGTGAAATCCTCTGATTCTCACCAACCACTGTACAGGTTACAACCTTTCAGTGAGTTTCTACGAGGGCAATTTATAAAGGGAAAAGGGTGTTGTGGGTGGAGGGAACAGAGAGGACTCAATCTTCTCAATAGCACTGGTGACCAGCATGAAATGTATCGAGTCTCTCTCTCTCCTCCCTGTATTTTACGATTATTTTGTTTTGACTTTGGATCTGACAGAAAAGGCATGCGATTTTTATAAAATTAAAAAAAAAAATAATTCCTGTCGAACAGCCTTCTAACTGTTCCCTCACTCAAATTAAATGCACAGTTAGAACCCTCTACTTTTCTGTATATTGTACTTCATAGCATTGAAATTTTATCCTTTGAAAATGCTGTTGACATAAAAGTAGTATATTACTAGTTATAAAATCATTGCAGGGGTTATGTTGCTACTTCTAATGAGAGAATCAAATGATAGCTATTCCTATTTTATATCTTGCTGTGCATATCTTATTTCAAAATAACTTCTTCATGTTAATAAGCTTCTTTCTTTTTAATTTTTTTATGAATTAGGTAAAACCCGTACGCAAAGTAATTCAAGGTACCATCTCCTGGTGCTGGAAAGGGGAAACTGTATTGGCTCAAATAATGTATAGAAGCCATCTGCATAGCTTAATTGAAATAATATTTGGTGATCTAAGAGATGGAAATTGTTCCTTTTCTTTAACCATCTGAAATAAAACTAGGATGTAAACCAGCTGTCTTGGCCTATGGAAATCAAGGTTCTGCCAGTCTGTTTCTTTTCTTCATTTTCTACTTCTATCTTCCTTTATTATCTTTGTATCCCAAGGAGTCTTTCTTATTTTCTAGCTGGTTTTGTCTGCAACAAGGGGCTGGGTTGCTGTGTTTAAATAGACTCTGGATAGAGTGAAAAATCTTTGATCTATGGCTATGACTGCTTCCAAATGATTTGCTTGCTGGGACTGGACACTGTCCATGCCCTTTCACTTCACTATCAGATAGGCACACAAAAAGGACTTGACATGCTACCAGATGCATAGTTAATCATTGCATTAGGTCTGTAAAGGGGACCATCCAGACTCAATTAGGTCTACCATTTTTAACTAGTGTTTGCTCTGTAGTTTGTTTGGAGTGCGATATTAATTCTAACTGCTGTTCTGTTTATTTAGAAGTGCTTTAACGCAGTTCCATGCTTTTATTTTCGAGGAGTTTTCTCTGCATTTGTGCTGTTTGATGCGGATTTAGAACATGACTGTTACGGTGTAACAAATATTATTGCAGTGTAACATATTATCTGAAGTTTCAATGAAAGAAGGTTTTGCCTTTCTGTAATTCAGCAGTTTTCCTTTCTCAATACCGATATCTAAAAGTATATTTGAAATAAGCTAAATGCAGCAGCTGGCGTGTGTTGAGGCAGCGTTCGGAAGTAAAGCTTACAAGGATATCTGGAGTTTTGGAACTGAGTCTTAAACTTTGAAAACCAAACAGCAGCATTTTTCCTATCACTTACTAAGAGCTCATTCTTATGTCTGGCACCGCGTGCTTTTGTGTGAGAAAGATATTAAGGGTACATGAGTTGAAAAGGTTCGGTTGTAGGGTAAAAAACATTAGTGAAATTATTGCTCTGAATCTTGCCTGGGATTTCTAGGACTAGTTTGTAGTATTTATGTTAACAGCTGTTAACTGTATGCACTGAATAAAGTGCATTGGAAATTCCTAGCTTTCTCAGAGTTTCAAAAAAGTTTGTAGTTCGTAGATGTGGCCAGTCCTTTCATGGTATGAAGAAGCTCAAGTGTTCAAATTGTATAAAGTGTTTTGCTCACTCATGCTGTCTGCATTTTACAGTAATGCTGATATTGAGGATGGTAGGCCTATGGAAGCAGGAGCATAAAAAGACATAAAATCAGTTTTGCTTGAAAATTGATATATAAGAAAGGAGCGCTAATCAGAGACTTTAAAAATATTTTCATTTGGGTTTAGTATTTGTTTATTTATTTATTTTGGAAGAAAGGAGGAGCATTTTTTTAAAAATCAATATATAGTTACTAAAGCTATTGTATTCAACTTCAGATTATAGTTCAGCCTTCACTTTAGATTTGAGATTTCTTGCTTTAGTTCTTTGCTTCATGGTTGTCAATATTCTTTGAAGGAGGCCAGATGCATTAAAATGTAACATTTATCATTTAGTTGTAGTCACAGGGATATTTAGGAGTTGCTAATGGACTTCCAAGATGCAGGATGTACAAGTGAATGCTACTCAGAAGTGCTAGTTAGGGCTCTCCGGGGATTTTTAAATTATTTATGGCTACCTGCTGCTCCAAAGTACAGGTGTGTGCATGTGTATAAGCCATTAATGATTTGTATTGATGTGTATAAATATTCAACGGAGAATAAACCTAATACAGGAGTTCTTAAGAGGCATAGGCAGGTGGCTTTTCCACATTCATCATCTGTCTTGGAAGTTCATTCTAACTGGCATCTGCGTGCCAGAGTGTCTAGGAAGGGGAATTGTTTATATGTACTTTGTGGTTTTCCAGAGTGAGAACTTGAAAGAAAGTGGGACTTGAAATGTGTGGTCATTTGTGAATTTATGTTTTATCTCCCTTCACTTGAAAATTTATGAGGAGAGTGACTTAGGGTGCTTGCGTTGTGTGTTCCAGGGCTTGCCCCCACTGATAACACCCTTGTTGGCGTGAAAGTGCAATGCAAATTATGACAGTTACAACCTTCTGTTTTGTTTAACCTGTCAGTGGATTTCCTGGCTCAGTGCTGAGGGCAATGGCGTGTTCAGCTAGTTCCATATTCACCTAAACTTAAAAGGTCAGGTTTCTACAGGCAAGCCTAGTCAAAGCCTAATTGATGAGGAGGGCAGGGGGACAGAATTTACTGTTCTGTTGGCTAGTTTCATATCGTTAGGTTGTCCTGAAAGCATCAGGCAGTCACAGCCCCTTTCATGTAAGTGCTGACCCTAGACAGGAGCTGACAATCAAAGGAGGCAGCCACAGGAACCGGTGCAAGTAGGCTATTGATTTTTCAGTTAGGTCTAAGTAGTTTGTAGTATGGGTAATGGGTGACAGAGGCAGGTATGTCATTATCAATGAGCTCCAGAACAGTAGCGACAGCCCCCTCTCATATTTCCTTCAGCACTGACAGTCTGCATCCTGCAGTGGTCAATAAATCGCCCAACCTTTTACTGACAAGTGACTTGAAGGTGGGGGTAGGAGTCAAAGAGCTAAACTTCCGTACTTGAACTTGACATGGATGCAGAGCAAGGATCTCGACATCTGCGTTCCTGGCTCGTCAGGCAAAGAGCCGAGGAGAGCCCAGAGAACAAAGCAATGGTGGATGTGCGGCCAAAGAAGCTTAACTTTATCTTATGCCCTCTCGAAAGTCAAAGATTTTCTCGAGTTCAAGTAAAATAGCTTCAAACACCAGTTTTCTGTAAGCATGGTCTGGTTCAGTAGTTAATTTAGGTTACCATGGCAGGGCTTTGTTTTTACTTTAGTGTTGCTCTGCATTTAATCAAGGTTATGCTGCCACAGCAGTACAACAATCACAGTCTGCCATTCAAAATCCGCTTTTAATTCCTAGTTTCCTCTTCTTAAATTTCATATATGGAGACTAAAGAGATTGAAGGTTTCTTATAAATCCAAAGTGGTAGCAATACAGTTTCTGTTCTGACTACCAATGCTGTTTTGGGTCAATAGTGGAGTACCAAATACTTTAGGAAGCCGAATAAAGTTTTTATTACTTGGATTTTACTAGCTGTGATTTCTGAATTTAATAGAGGTAGATCCAGATTTTAGCTTTACACTTAATTAAATTCTGAAAGATATTGAGAGAACATAAAAATTGTAATAAGTGGTGGTTTGGTTTTTTTTTTTTTAAATATACTTGTATGGAAAATCAAGTTAAATTAATTTATGTGTCTTAATCTGAATCTCATGAAGTTTTCTAATTTCTAAGTTGTTACTTTATTTGAGGGATGTAAGTTATCTGCATTTTTTCAGAAGCTGGAATTCAGTCAGGTTTTATGCTGTGCACAGATGTTAACAAAATAGCATGTGCTTGTAATTAAAAAAAATCTTTAGACAAATTGAAATAAAGCAGAAGAGTAAATGTTTTGAAAAACTTCCTTAAAATAACTCATTGCTATGGTATCTTGTTCAACAACGTTTGTAATGTTACACAGAGCAAGAATCTGAGACCGTGTACGTTGAATAGCTGCAAAGTATCATCTGTGGCTGAAACTTTTTCATCTGTCTGCATCAGCTAAAGCCCTTTTCTTTGTGGCTGGCTTTTTAACTGCAAGAGCAATGTTGATACAGGCTCAAGAATTGAGGTTGGAATTTATCACTGGATTATGAAATCCTTTAAGAAATATTTGTATAAGCTAAAAACCTGAGTACCTGTACATTTGGAGCAGTTATGAAATTAAATGGTTATAAAAAAATCTGTTTAGGTATTGTTACATCTGCCTATTGAACAATGCTTTAGAAGAGGGGCTGGCTAGCTGTCTTCTGGAGGAAAAAATTTTGCATTAATTGGATCGAAAATGTGCCAGGTTGTTTGAGTCCTTCGGTATTTAATGGGAGTTTTTCCTCTATCAGTTGTTTTCTTCATCTTGCAGGGCCTTTTTTTTCTTTTTAAAGTAGGTAAAGAGTCCAGCCATGCAGTCTGAATCTTATCTTTTTGTGTAAACAGGTGCAGCATCTTTTACTGTATTTTTAGTGTTGCTGGCATGTTGTGTTATTGCAGAAACGTAAAAAGGAGCTGTAGAAAGGCGACAAATTAAATTTTCATGAAAGAAACCCCTAATCAGCAGTGACAGGGTAAGAGAAAGATGATTGCCACTTGGTCATTGTGGAGAGGCACTTAGACTTGGTGTCAGGGCTTCTGTTAATGATGACTAATGTCTTTCTTGGAGAAAACGCATGCTCAGACATGCTACAGTCCAGAAGAAGAAGGGGGAGATAGGCACTATTAAGGAAGAAGGCCGTGAATCCTAAAACAAAAGCTTAGGTCTTCAGAGGAAAAGGGTACCGTGTTTTTGCAATGTCAGAAAGCACAGCTGTGAAACTGTTCTTGTTGCACTCTTTAAGAAAAATAATAATAATGATTAAAAAAGTATGTATACAGACATACACGTGCATATCGTGGGCTACCTGGTATCTGCTTTAATTAAGAAGGGAGATAGTGATGACACTGGCATGTAAGCACACTGGTCACAAGTAAACAGTCACATTTTATTGCTCTTCTGTTAACGAAGCTTGCTTTTTTAAAAGAACAAAAGCTGATGTAATATATTCTTTCCTAAGCACGGTGCTGTGTTCTGAATAAACCTTCCATAGTCAAATGTAAAATGACTCAAAAGACCTTTTTCAGATCTTCAAGCTTTGGCTGTTAGGTATATTGGCAAAAAAGAGGTGGCATGTGTCATTTCTTCAGCTTTTCCCTAAGTGAGACCTTTCAAAAGGGCATTTGCAATGCTTGTCATATTTTTTCATATACGTCTTATTGGCCTGACAAGTCTAGAGGACCATGAGAAAACAGATGTCATTGCATTCAGACAACACTAATTACTCGGGGATTTTTGCAGCCTCAGTGCCTGCATGTAACTGTCGATTATGGCTGTTTATGTGGCCTATCATGGGTACACGTTGCACATTCAGATGGTACCACTAGTCTTTGTGTTTCCTATTATCACACAATAAGATGTAAAAATCAGCAACAAGCACCACAACAAGGAAATGCCTTAGTGTGGGACTTTCACATGTTTAAAATGCATTTTGTTAAAGATTGCATTCACAGTCCTTATTAGATTTAAGTGTTTTAGCATCTGTTTACTGACAGGAGAGCAGTGCAGTGGCTGTCAGTTTTCACCATGGTTCTTTATGTTTGCAGGCTTTCATTTTCTGCAATTGTATAAACATTGCCTGAAAAATGCTGATTGACCCAGCAGTTGTCATAAATTTCCTCTGTCTAACCTTCACACTGAACTGAGAGATTTTTCTAATGTGTCACAGTTTGCTTTAGAAACCAACAGCCTCATTCTCTCACAAACTGATTTGTTGATATTTTCTTGGTTAAATTTTCTTAGCCACTCTGTGATTTCAGAGTCTATTCTTCCTCTGTAGCAATAACTGCTGCATGATTTTTTTTAACACAAAGTTCAAACGGTGGTCGCGTCGTGGCCTTTCTTTGTACGTTATCTAGAATTTGAATTTTGGTACACATTTCATAAGCAGAACAACCAATGTTAATCACAGATTGGAAAATGAAAGCTCCAATAATGTAACTTCATATGCTGATGAAGCAGAAATAGAAGCAGCTTTATCAAAGATGTATGATGAGATAAAACTGCAGTCTCTGCTGTACAGTTATAGTAATTATGACTAATGAACCGTCCAGTCTGGATGAAATGGCATGCCCACAGGGACTGTGGCCAATCAGTTGTGACTTATGCAAGCTGAACAAAACACTGATGGTGTTCCAGATTCCGTATAAGAGCAGGAAGTGTGGTCTTTGTTTGGAACATCAGCTTTGTCAAGTTATTTTCAGCAGCTTAGGAATAAACGGCATTAGTAAATAAAGTCTTAAGGACTAGGGTTTGTTGGGTTTTAAAATGGGCATAAAGAATTACGATTTGCTGTGATCAGATATACCTGAATAAAACCCCCCGTGTTGATGGCACATTCCTGATGCAATATACTTCAAAGTTGTTCTGATCATCTTGCTAATCTAAGTCATGGGAAGCACATGTTATATTGTAATATGCTGAGTACAATGGGAGTGAAAGATGCAAAACACGTGAATATAGGCATGTATCTATTCAGGCTTACTGTGGTAATTTGGTTTTTTAACAAATTTGCTTGAGACCTGATACTTTCATTTTAATTTTGAAGCACTCTGCATTTTAAACCAGTCTGTAATTTGTAAGTGGAAGGAGACGAGTACTTCATAGTGTTAATACCAGAAAGACAATTTTTTACAGTAAGAAGGTTAAATCATATCAGCAACATAAAATGGAACTTCAGTAGTTTTGTTGAAGTATAGACTAGAGAGTAATAATTTGGAACCAGCTTATTCTTATGAAGAAGAATAGCCAAATTCTGAATGCTAAAATGCAGAATATGTGGGAACTTCTGAATTCAATTGTAAGGTAATAGCAGAGCAGAAAGGATACTTTTCTAAACATAAGTTTATGCTAAGTTGTTTAGGCCCAGTCTGTAAGCAGTTGTGGATCAGCAAATGTTTGAAGGATTTGAGAGTAAAATGATCAATATTTTACAGATGTTAGTGATACATTGCAATCCATTTAACATTTTGCCTGAACCCCTCCAGAAGGCTACAAAGGAAAAATATTTCAAAAAACTTATTTGCAAACAGACTAATGTAAAAGTAAGGATACCCCTCTCACACACTTTAAGCCATTTAGAACAGAGTTAAAACATCATTTGAGAAAAATATTTTAGGCTGCTGTGCTGTTTAAAAATGGTTTACCTTAGTCAGGAAGATTCATGGTATGTTGATTCTTAAAGCATGTGTGAAATTAATACACTGTTGTCAAAGAAGTTGGCAATTAAAGACTGGCCTACCTGAAATCTGAAGTCATTACCGATCTTTTGTGTTGCTTAATAGAAAGGTGGGCAGTGATTTAACATGTCTACAGTTTTTCTAAAACATTTCTTTAAAGTAATACATTTTCTTCTTATTTTTTCCATGCTGTTTTGAAGCTTAAAAGCTGACACTTAATTTACTGTGTTTAAGTTTTTCTTTTCCTGAAATGGAGGAAATCACAAACATATCTCCAGTGTTTGTCATCTTGTATCTGAGCAAACCTCAGAGTGCTCCTAGATGTGCATTTGAGTAGATTTTAAAGTAAAGAATTCTTATTAACTGAGGGACTTCAGTCATGTGATTAATTATTTAATTAAGTCTGTTTGGGTGGAAACAAACCAACATTAGAAATCATGAATATGTTACCACTTCCGTTATATCTATTTTGGAAGTGTCCAGAGGTACTGCAAAGGATCTACTAAGAATCATAATCCTTTTCTTTTGTTTCTTGGAAGAAAGCATACTACATTAAATATTGGAAATGTGAAAATATTGTATATGTATATAATGTTAAGATGAACTATGTTGATACGTAAACTCTGAAAATAACCACATTTGGATTGTGCTAAATAATTCTGATTAAGATCTTTGAAGACTGTGGCGCTCTTAAGTATGAGTCTCTTCCACAATGTCATTTCAGAATCAATAGAATGCAATGCATTATGTGCATTATCTAATTTTACTGCACAGAAAGTTGCATTACAGTCACTTTAATGTCTGTATCAGGATTGTGCCAATGAAATCAGGACTGAACTTTTTAGGTGATGTACAAACATACAAAACTAATTCTCATTCTTCCAAAGAGTTATTATTTAAAATATTTTTTCAAAGTTATTATTTAAAAGATTTAAATATACTGAGATTATATATACATATATGTTATAAGAATATTTGGAAGAAGTATTCATATGTATTAAGATGAAGCAATAACTTTATGTTGTGTTTTTTGAGGAGCCCTCAGAGTACAGTTCTGCCATTTTCTTATTAAATCATTGGTAAAATTCCTATAAAATTATGCCAGCATGGATCAGCTTTTTATGTATTTGGGACATCCATTGTTTTCACTTTGTTACCCTCTATAGATCTGATCACATTATTGGTGTTCAACAAGATGTGCTTCTAAGTAAAATACCTTTTATCTTTCTGTTGCTATGTGTATTTGTGTACAACCATAAGATACCTTGTATGTTGTTAGTTCATGGCACAATTTGAGGACTGATTATAAACTATTTCTGTGCTGATTTAAATAGATTTTACTCTTGTATTCTTCTCCTAAATCTCCTGGTGAAACACATTTTCTGTTGTTTAGATATTATATGCAGATCAAATGGTTTAATGACCTGCACTCTGAGAAAAAGAGATTTAAATGGAAACTTGTTTTGAAAGAGCCTTTTTCTAAAGAAACCTCACTGATTTTTGCTTTGCTAGTGCATGAGCATGTGAATTTTTCACTGATAGGAAAATTCCTTCTTCCCATTTTTCAGAACATTCTTTCTGCCATTTTGTTTTCTCATTTGAATTAAATCAAGGCAAAAAATGAGTTACCTGCTTAGTGGTCCCCCTGTCTCATGTCTGATACACAGCAGGCAGAATGGAAACTTTCGAGTTCCCCCCATTGTGTGAGGATTGGTTTTGGTTACCTGTGATCTTGCTCTCCCATAGTGGCATGTAAACCCCAAATGGGATTTCTTTGAGCTGCTGGGAATGTTCTCTGCCTCAGTTTCTTGATGTAAAAAAAATGTATATCAGCTTTTGACTGAGATACAATTTGGTTAATAATTTCAATTGTTTTTGGTATGTTGGGGATTCCAGAATTAGAACTGTTGCTGATTTTCCCGTAGGTTTTCATGTTAGAGTCTTTGTGTTGACTGGTACTTATGGCTGTAGGAATAAACTGATCTTCTGATTTGGGAGACAGATCGAAATAGAAAGTTACTCTTCAGTGCAGGAAATTTAGCATTCAGTGCAAGTGAGAGCAGCTGGGTGGCTGCTTTAGCTTCTTCTGCCTTGTAATGACTATTACAGAACAGAGTTGGTCAGACCAACTTGTCCTACTTACCTTATCCATCCCAAATATATCCCTAATTAGTCATATGCTTAAGTCAGGTGTAGGAAAATCTGGTGAAAGTGTGACTGTGTTGTCTTTGTCTAAGATTTTCCTTGTAACAAGGTTTCTTCAGTTGCCCATTTAGGAAAGACTTGTCTTATTTGCAAAGTTCTGGCAATCAGAGGGAACCTTCAAAGGTTTAAAGATTTGCCTCCTTTACTCTTGATCTGCTTTCTAAGCTTACCTGTGCTTATCTAAGTCCACACTAACTCATTTAACTCATTTGTATTACATCATTAGAAAACAAAGAAGATCCTAGCAGAGTCAGAAAGAAACTTTTTTCACATTATGTCAGTTTTGAGGTCTTATTTTTTCTTCTGCCCCTGGAATCAAAGTCAAACTTCAAAAAATGTATGTGAACTAGCAATATTAAAAAAAAAAAAGTGAAGTTAAATTTTTTTTTTTATTTTGACCCCTTGGCTATAAGTATCAATCACCTAGCACTTTTTGGGGTGGAAGGGGAGAATGATAACAGAAAGCAATAATCAGTAGCCTCCAAAATTTAACTAAGCCATCAAAACCAAGGCATTTTTTGCATCAAAACAAGAACATTTCATTTTTTCTAAAAATTGATTTGAAACCTTTCCTTCACACAGTGTTGAGTTTGACTAATAAAAAGTAATATTTTTCATGGGCAATTTCTGCTTGAATTGATATACAAAAATTTGACATAAAATTTCACCAGTGAGTGGAAATACGTATACATATATATCTATCTCTCAATGAAAATTATGTTTCAGAAATTACTCTTTCTACAGTTTAGCACTTGTATTTTGCGTCATAGGTATTTGTTTTTCAAGGGTATTACCATTCTGTTGCCTGCTGGAGCCTGGATTCTAGATATTTTTGTGGTTCTGACTCCTACTTCTCATCATTTTAAAGCATTATATTTAACCTTAAATGTTTTTTATTTCTCTTTCATATGAAACAAATATTAAAATCCTGTGCTCTCTTGTTGCTTGCAGGTGTTGCTTTGCTTTTTTTCCTTAATTCTAAACTACTAAAATAAATATCACTCCCAGTGTGTAGTATTAATCTTTCAGAAGTTTGTCCTGTAGTGGAGAAAAGAAATAATTAGAGATAGGTAAGAGGTGACTGATGTGTAGGTGTAAATACTCTGTAGATTTAAACAAGCTGCATGGCAACTCTAGGTCTCTTTTGAGGTAGTCATGAAAACTTAAATTGTGTGCCTCATATATTTAAGGCCAGTGAGCCTGTATGATTTTATTAATGTGCTATAAATCTTATATTCACGAGCAGTGTTTACTACTGTGCAGTATATTTAAAGGAAAATTTATGCCTCACTGCAGAAGGAAGGTAGGCTAGTGAAAAAATGCAAGGGTGGATCTCAAACATTTATCCAAATCTGACAAGTATTTGCAAAGAATTTGCTCCTGTAAATTTCTGCTGAGAGCAAATGATACGTATTCTAGCCTCGATTTTAATAAAATCCATAAATATTTATTTATTCATACACAGGTAAAGCAAGGGCATGTCTTTTGTCATTGTGTACACATGTCCATGTGTACACAAGGACCTTGTATGTGTTCATGTATGACACACTCTGGAACATAGGATGAGCTTTTAATTCTGTTTTAAAGCAGACCGTTCTTCAATTTAGAGTAGTACCTGGAAGACCTTACTGAAGACCCTGGCCACTTTTCTGGAGGAATATTGATTTTCTTTGTGAGGTGTATCTTGGCAGTCCTTGGCCACATGCATCTTTCCCTTCTTGTTCCCTTTCTTCTGGACCCAACAGCATTCCCTAAGCAAAATGGACGGATTGTTACACTAACTCAGTGTGTGAGTTAGGATGAGTCACAGAAACTCAAGACACGTCATTTTCCATTTAGGAGACTGGTTTGATCATCTTTTGGTAAACTACTTGTGTTTTCCTCCTTTATAGCACCTAGGAAAACACTCTGGTCTCTAGGGAATGACAGGAAGTCACTGCAGCTGTGATTCACTCCAGTAGTGAAGGTGCCTGCTTGAAAGTTACTTGCCTATTGCTGTTGAAAGGGCAGTGGTTATTTCACCAAGGAAGCATTTTTTATTTCTATGGGTGCATGTAGATTGTACAAAAAAAAATACAGTTAATGTACCGTGTGTAACCTTCCATGCTCACTAAGCTTGCACTTCCACCTTTTGGTGGTTAAAATATTAGTCACCAATACAAAACAGGTATTCTGGATATCTTAAGAGCTGTTAAGAGTTTTGTTATGCTCTTTATGCTTTTATACTCTTTATAATTAAATATCAGGTTCTCATGCTTTCTAAAAAGAAGGCATATGCACTTTACTATGCAGTTTTCTGTTGTATGGATAACAACAAAAACAATTCTCACAGAAAAATTAAAAAAAAAAAGATTGTGTGATGTGTAAAAATTTACATCTTCACATATTTGTCATTGGACTCACTCTTGTAGATGTGTGGTTCTATAATTAGTTTCTTAACATGTGGTGTTAGTGATTATTTCTCTAATTTTTATTGTGAGTATTAAAAAAATCTAAATAGCCTCAGTAACAGGACTTCTTTTGCAGATTTTTTTTATAGAATGTTTTCGCAGTTTTTTTGGTCCTTCAGAAACTTTCTACAACCTTCAGAAATTTCTTAAAGAAAAGCTATTTATTTCGCTATGTCCTGTCAGTATGGTGAGGAGGAAATAAATGGGACATTATTCTACACCAAGCTGTTTGGGGTTCCCTGTTTTGTTTGTGTAATGTTGTGTCTGGGGGTAGAAAAGTTCGTCTTGTAACTACATACTCCCTCAGGTAGCATAAAGGAAATGTGGTCTGAGCTGCTGTGGTCCTGCCATTCCTGCTCTGACTGACATTGTACGAGCTCTGCAGTGTGTGCTGAGCCAGTTCAGCAGGCTGTTGTGCTTAAAATAAAGAGTCCCCCCACCCTTTTCAGCTGGTTGAGCTCCCTGAAATAGTTTTCAGTATATCATTACCTGGTATTTGTGCTAGTGGAAGATATGTTTGGTACAGCAGGTGTTTGACCAGGGAGTGTGGTACTGCAGCAGTCTGGATTTATGTTTGCTTAAAGAGCTGTGGAAATGAATCTCTCAGACTGCTTTTCACAAGGGTTGCTCTCTTGTACATCCTCTGGATTGTAGGAAGTGGTATGGGTTTTTCACCTGGAAGGTAAAGTCATCTTTCCCCCAGGCATTTTGTAGACATGAGACTTTGTATATGATTTTTTTTTTTAATTTGGCTTGTGTTACAAATGACAATGAGGATCTTTCATGGTTGGGTATACACTCCACCATTTTGCTGCATTCCTGTTAGGCCTTCTGAGTTATTAAAAGATTGTTCTTCTTCTTTTGACCCCTATGACACAAGCTTTCAACCCCTGCAGCTTTTTGGACATGTGTTCTGTCACCCTTTGGATACTCTGGAGAACATGGAGGAGAATTGAGGCATGCACTAATGTGCCCTAGTACCCTGGTTTACAGATTTATTATGCTCTTGGGAGAACAATGCCTTGATGTATCCTATTATCTTGAAATCATCCTTAACTAAATCCAGGCTAGAATGAAATAGAAATAAAGGTATTTCTTTACAACGTTCAGAATGGAAAATTCAGTTAAGTGCATTTATAAAAAATAGGGGTGAAGAAATAAAATAGAAGGACCCACTTGCACAGAGATTAAGTCTGAAAGATCCTCTCTCATGGATACAGCCTCTCTGGTGACTGTGACTTGAGACATAGGTAGGGTATGTAAAAAGGGAGGATCATTGCTACGTTTGCATATGTCAGGAAATCATCTAGAGCAGATCAGCTGGATCCATAGAAGGAAACCTTCAGGTTGAAGAAATGCCTTCCAGTGAGCCGGAGTAACCAAGACGAATCTTTGGCATGCAGTAAAGTGGTGGGAGGCACATTTGGAGCCCCAGGATTCTTGAATAAGTTTCATAGCTGGATTCAGTGGACACAGGAATGAATTCTTTCAGTCTGGATTGCTAGTGTAGTATGCATGCTATACAACAGAGACTGAATCAATATTTTCTGGGGACATCTGTGATATGAAGGTATGACTAAAGAGCATGTGAGTTACTGAAACAGCAGTTGAGTTTTCTTGCATTTCAGATGGTTTCTTTAGTATAAATACACAGGTTGAAAGCAAAGATGATCTCCTACGGGGTGTTATAGTTCATTCAGGGTAAGAGGTAAACACTTGGTTGCCCCACAGGCAGTGTAACATTGTGTCCTATTCTACAGGTCTTTGGTGTGAAGCCTGATGAGTAAATGTGATACACAGATGAATTGTATGAATTTCAGTGGCAAGATAATTTGCTGTCACAGACCAGAGAGCAGCTGTACTGTACCTACTTTGATCCATGTCATGCATTTAGTCTTACGGAGTGTTGGCACTATGTATCTGAGAGCCCTGAGCATTTTCCTTCAGCATCCTCATTGTCTTCATTTGCAGTTAATAAAGCATGGGATAGAAGGTACGTGAAGAGATTGGTACCTCCATGGGCTGCCCAGTACTCTGTATATTTGCTTTGTGAACATTTAAAGTAGGTGTTCGTTGTTGTCACTCAGAGTGAGTTGGTACCTCTATTTCACCTGTTCTAAGTTTCCTGTAAAAGAAACTGGGGAGCTGACTTTTTTTTTTCTGAGAGATAAATACTTTGTAGGCTTTTGGTAGTTATTTCCATCATGGAGCAAATAGAAATTCTGCAGGAATTAAGATGTGCCTTTCCTAGAACCTCTGTGTATGTAGGAACTGAAGAAGTCTTGCAATCCACTGCACTTGTGCCTTTCCTGTAACCTCCATGTATGTTGGAATTGAAGAAGTCTTGCTGTCCACTGCACTTTCCACAAATAGATGGGGTTCTTTAGCCATCTG